>NC_084820.1:7137648-7247714 GCF_958449725.1 Rosa rugosa | reverse complement strand
TAGCGCTGGAGGTAGAGGCTCGCTTATCCCTTGTTTTTGCATCACGCAACACATAGTAACCACTTCGGACAGAATACACCGCCTTCTTGTCATAATGCCACACATGTCTGTCCACTGATTCCCTTAGATTCAGGGGGATACTAGCGATCGAAGCCACCTCCACTTGAGTAAAAAACTCTGAAAGTAATGGTACATTCCAGACCTTCTCCTCCTGATCAATCAAATCTCCAACATTCAAATCCTCCAACCCTTCAAAAGCTTTGGAAAAGGGCTGAAACCTGTGAGGCACCAACATCCACTTATCCTTCCACACTGAAATGGACTGTCCATTCCCTACCTGGTAATGTAACCCGTGCTCCAAAACAGCCCTCCCTGCCACAATACTTCTCCAGGTATATTTTTTTAAAATCTCTCGAATTTACTTTCTCATTCTTTTTTTATCTGAAATTTGTTATGAGTTTAAAGGAGGCTATGTAATCAAGGTTTTTTGGCCTAAATTTTGTCAGTTGTCCATTTCTATGTGTCGATGTTACCATTTGTTCTCTTTGTCGTTCTTTGTTTGTATTGGCAATTTATCTTTTAAGCTTGCAGAAGCGGGAAATTCTAGTGTACTTGTGGGTATCTCATACCCACATTTACAAAAGTGACGACAAATTTGTTGTCAGAGTGGTAATGTTGAGTCCTATTTTGTGTAATCTTAGTTCTAATAATGGTAATTACACCTCTTACGACATTGTTACAAGCTTTTGAACAAATTAGTTGTCAATGTTGTAATTTTTGTTTAACTATATATAAATAGTGTAAATGAATATCGTAACTTTTGTTCTCAATGTTGTAATTTTGGTTCAAATAATTGTAATTTTTTGTTCAAATAGTTGTAAATGACTGAATGAGATACCCACAAATACCATAACTTGTCTCTTGCAGAGTTACAGGTAAGGTTTTTTAATATATTGAATAATACATTGTCCTTGAGACAATCATGATCCATCACATACAAATTTAAACTTATGGTACTACACTAAATAATCACGACTGATGATTGTGAATTCGTGTTGATGTCATAATTTGGTTCGACAAATACTTTTGACTTTTCAACCCATTCCATGTGGTACGCGTTGAAATGTCAAAGAGTCCACGTAGGACTCTGACCTTTCAACGCACTTAAACATTTCATCGAGAAAGAAAAGATAACCCTAAGATGGAAATAATCATGACTAGTGAGATGCCTCACTTTGGTACTCCAAGTCTTCAACCTTGGATCTCCACCTCTTAAGTCTTGGACGGTCACCATGTGATTGACTCACCATCTTGGATGGCAAGGCAAAAGCATATCACGACCTCACTACTAGAATATCACAGTCCAAAGGAACCAAGAGTCTCAACCCCCAAGACCAAGAGTTCGACCCCTAAGCTTAGAAGCCTCGACCTCTAAGGGTCATGACCACGAGCTCCAAGGCTAAAGCCTCGACCTCCAAGCTCACGCACATGTAATCGTCATGATGAGACATGGAGCACCAATCAAGGAGCAAATCTTACCTAATTGGACAAGTGTCACAATCCCATGACCAGCATGGCCACGGACGTGGGTTGAAGATGATGTGATTAGAAGAGACCATAAAATGGTGACATCTGTCACCCACTCTGCCACCCACTCGACCAAACCCATGCTGATGGCATGTCAGAAAAGGAGCTGACACCCTTATTTTCGGGGCCAAGCCCATACTCCAACAGTGTACCTCAACCACCTCCAAGCCCTATAAAAAGAATGACTCTTCCTTCATTCGGGGTCTCTGAATCACTTTCCAAAAAAACTTCTCCTCCTTGTCACTTTCTGATTTGATCATCGGAGCCTGACAGGCCAGCACCATGTTGAATCGACCAGTCAACCCTATGGAGAGAAGATAAACCCCACATCCAAGATCTTACACCACTACCCCACCTAGGATTTCAACTTTCTCTTCTCTCCGAAAGCTATGCCAAAATGCATAGTCCTTTCCATAGAGCTCCACTAACTCGAGGTGGTGGAAGCCCAACATCAGGTAGAGGAAGTCCGAGATGAGGCCATCAGTTCCACCCAAGAAAGGAGCTTGGAAGCCCAACATCAGGTGGAGGAAGCCCAACATCAGGTGAAGGAAGTCCGAGACGAGACTAGCTATCAGTTTCACCCAACAAGGAGCTTGGAAGCCCAACATCAGGTGGAGGAAGCCCGACGTGAGGCCATCAGTTCCACCCAAGAAAGGAGCTTGGAAGCCCAACATCAGGTGGAGGAAGCCCGACGTGAGGCCATCAGTTCCACCCAAGAAAGGAGCTTGGAAGCCCAACATCAGGTGGAGGAAGTCCGAGACGAGACTATCAGTTTCACCAAACAAGGTAGCTTGGAGGCCCAGCATCAGGTGAAGGAAGCCCGAGGCCATACCTTCAGTCACAAGAGGCGAACGACCAAGGCTAGGCACAGGACCACCAGGGCATACCTTCAGTCACAAGTGGACGACCAGGGCTACTCACGTAGTCAAACTAATCGAAGGAAAAGATAGGCCCACTTGAAGAAAACAACCCCACCACTTTACACTTGGATTTCAACGGAACTTCCGTTGACTCGTTGATGCCGAAATTGGCACCAACAATTCGGTTATGTCATTTGCACTGCCCATTTCCATCTTCTTCTTCTTCTTTTTCTTCTTTTTTGTGTGTGTGGCTTTTTTCTCGTATTTGACCCATTACTTTTTACTTTATTCAAAGATAATTTATGTTGTTTGGATTCTAATCTTGGGAAAATTTTGGCTGGTCTTGCAAGCACAGGTTGTGCGAAAAATGTTGTTCAGAAACTCCTTACTAATGATAACTTAGCAGCTTCACATGTGAGTGTCATTACGTTTACTATCAGCTTGGTGTCATATCATTTTGGTGGTTTTCCTTTTTCCTTATTCAAAGACGATTAATTATGTTGTTTGGATTCTAATCTTGGGACAATTTTGGGTCGTCTCTTGCAAGCGCATGTTGTGCGGGAAGTGTTGTTCAGGAACTCCTTACTGAAGATAACTTGGTAGTTAAGTTTCACATGTGAGCGAGCGTCATTAAACTTGGTGTCATATCATTTTGGTGGTTTCCTTTTTCCTTTTTTTGTTTCTTTATCTTTAATCTCTTGATTCTGTTTAATGCGCATAGGCTGTGGGCATACGTTTTGTAAGTAGATACTCGAATCAGTGGGCATACGTTGTGTAAGTAGATCGCTGCGAACTTTTTCTGTTGGTCTGTGGGCAATATACGTTGTGTAATTAGATAGTCGAATCTTGAATGTCGTACTATTTCCTTTGCAAGAAACTGATAGAAGTATAAAATCAATATTAATTGACATTTTTACTTGGTGGCAATATTAGCATAGAAGAGGCAATATTAGCATAGAAGAAAATCTGAGGAAAAGTTTACATCTTGATTGCATGCAACATTTTCGTCCAAAAGAAAAAAAATTACATGCAACATTAAGCATCATAGATATAGAAAGGCAGGATATGCAAAATCCAAAAAATCCAAGTCTCAAAACAGGCACATTAATTGAATACTAGTATATAAATATATGTGCAGAATGGAGCTTAACCCATCACCAAAGGTTCAAGTTGTTCATGGTAGAAAATACCTCATTTTAATATTCGTACTGTGCATTTCAAAGTTATTTAAGAAAATTATCCTCTTGCACTAATTTATTTCAGGTTAATTCTCGAGGAAAAAGAAATGGCAGTACTCGATTGGATTGCACTCATTCTGTGTGTTTTAGCAAGCTTTGACAACCATGTAGGCCGTGTGGGAGCTTTAGACATAGGTGTTTGCTATGGGACGCAGGGAAATGACCTTCCTGCAGCAACAGATGTTATCAATCTCTACAAAAAACACGGCATTGCAAAAATTAGGCTCTTCGAACCTAACCATGCAGCGCTCGATGCCCTGAAAGGGAGTGGAATCGGTGTCACGATAGGCATTCCAAACGATGAGTTGGCGCATTTGGCAACAGGCCAAGCTGCTGTGGACATATATATGGTTCAACGACAATGTAGCTCCTTATATAAATGACGGTAACATCAATTACATCGCCGTCGGTAACGAGCCCGACCTTCCCGGGTCAGTAGGCATCAATAATATCTTGCCGGTAATGAAGTTGTTTCACAACATAGTGACAAAGGGATTAAGGTGACCACATGTGTCAACATTTATCCTAGGATCTTCATACCCACCTTCGAGTGGTGCATTCACATCAGACTCTAGTAGTGTAATGTCCGGCATTCTTGAGTTTTTAGCATCAACCGATTCTCCCCTTATGATCAATGTGTATCCTTACTTTGCCTACAATTGTCAAACCCTGGCAGTGTTCGCTTAGACTATGCTCAATTCACTGCAACAGACACGGTGGTGCAAGACGGAGCATACAGCTACCACAATCTGTTTGATGCCATGGTCGATTCTTTCGTGGCAGCGATGGAGAAAGCAGGCGGCGGAAATGTCAAAGTTGCGGTGGCTGAAAGTGGTTGGCCTTCTGATGGCAGCGGAAATATCAGCACTCCACAACTCGCAGCCACATATAACAAGAATTTCATGAATCATATCCTTAAAAAGGAAGGGACACCAAGAAGACCTGGTGAAAACATTGAAGGGTTTATTTTTGCCATGTTCAATGAGAACCAGAAACCTAATGGGGAGGACGAAAAACACTATGGTCTTTTTTATCCCAACATGCAACCTGTTTATGATGTATTTCCTTGAACAAAACCTTCTATCTTGATTTCCAGTTAAGCAAAATCATGATTCAGTGAACAGAATATAAATTCCAATATCTAATAAAATCTTGTAACAATCATTTATCTACTCATAATTTCGAATCTTGATAATTCATTAGTAGGGTCCGGTTCAAGGGACACATAAATTTACACATATTTTTACACTATTTATTAGCCTTTAGATTTAACTACATCCAACGGTTCTTATATTTTTAATAAGGGAGAATTTTTCGAACAGTACCTGAACTAAAGGTCATTGTGAATTAACGTTCCTCACTTTACACTAATTACATTTTGGTACCTGGACTATAAATCCCGACCCACTTTTGGTACACGCCGTCAATAACTCCGTTAACCTTATGTAATTTTTCATTTTTTAAAGGGTATTTTGGTATTTTCACTCTCTCTCTCTCTCTCTCTCTCTCTCTCTCTCTCTCTCTCTCTCTCTCTCTCTCTCTCTCTCTCTCTCTCTCTCTCTCTCTCTCTCTCTCTCTCTCTCTCTCTCTCTCTCTCTCTCTCACCATATCACCATCGCAAGCACCACCATGCCTTCTCTTTCTTCCTACAGCCACCCACCTCTCCCTTTTCTTCTCTGCCATTGCCCATCTCACCATCATCTGCCCCTTTCTCGTTCCTCTCTCTCTCTCTGCCTACAACCAGCAACCGACAATATCTAGAAATCAAATGCTCCTATGTTCTTCATGTTCAACTAAGCCAAATAACTTGAGCTGAACAAACCAATCACAGAATACACTACTAATTCAAAAACACCATAACACATTCACCAAAACACAAACCACTCTTCCAAAACTAAAACCAAATACACATTCACTCACTGTGCACAAAACCATCATCAAAATCAACACCAAAAAAAGCTAACTGAGAGTAACAAAAGACTGAAGCTTTTAACAACCCAAAACGCCGTCGTAGCAAGCGGAGGAGCAGCATCGAGCTCGCCGCTGTTCTTGCTTGGAAATCGCAAAAAGTTCCAGTTTTCTCCTTGTCTTTGTCACGCCGTCGCATCTCAAGAAACAGAGTGAGCTCTTCGTCTCTGTCGCTGGCATTGACCACCTTCCCAAAGCTTCTTTCTATTTCAGTCTAATCAATCCAAGCAAGCAATCAACACAGAAGTAGGAGAAGAGGACTCGAGCTCCTTAATTATTCGATGAGCTAGAATTTCAGAAGGCCGGTAATCTAATTTCACACCGGAACTGCCTCGATCCTCACCGCTTTGCTTCTGCTCTTCCTCACCATCGTGAACTGACGGGACCCTCAAACTCGCGGCGGCGATGGCAACATATAAATCAAGATCAGAAACCTTGGAAACCAAGACCCACAATCAATCAATCAAGCAAGCAAAACCCTAAGAAATTGAGTATGCGAAATTTGGGATTCACCTTTTGAGAATCGACTGTGAATCAGCGGTTTTCGCCAGCGCCTGAGATTTCTTCAACGGACCAGTGCATGTGGCCCCTGGGACGTTGTCTTGGTTCACAGAAACCATCGCCGTCTGAGATCTTAGAGAGAGAGAAGAGAAAGAGATGGGAGAGAGGGTTGAGGGTTGGGTTTAAAAAACTGCGGGTTTGGGTTGGTGACGGACCTCTTCACCTTCTCATCTTCGATCCATGGTTTACCGACCCAGAAAACCAAAGCCAAAAAAAATTAACTTTCTAAAGGTGAATAGTCAAGTGACAGCTTTACCCTTCAAAATATGTGAGGTGGCATGCCAACTAATGGAGTTATTGACGGCGTGTACCAAAAGTGGGTCGGGATTTATAGTCCAGGTACCAAAATGTAATTAGTGTAAAGTGAGGAACGTTAATTCACAGTGACCTTTAGTTCATGTACTGTTCAAAAAATTCTCCCTTTTAATAAATGATGTGGCAATTGTGTAGCAATAAAATACATTTCTTTATTAAACATAAAAAAATTGAAAAATGGATTATGTATTGAGAAAAAAATAAGAAAAAATATCGTTTTAGTCACTCAACTTTCGCTTGATTGACACTTTGGTCACTCATGTTTATAAAATCTCATTTTAGTCACCCAACTTTAACTCCGACTATCACTTTAGTCCGCCAGTGAATTTTTTCGATAAAAAAAGTCACATGACACCTAACATGCCATTTTTTAAGGGTTATTTTCGTCCTATAATTTCAGAAAATTTCAACCTATATTCAAACCAAAGGTCTCACATCTCTTCAACATCTTAAAATAACCCTTGAAAAATGGCATGAGAGGCGTCATGTGACTTTTTTTATTGGAAAAATTCACCGGTGGACTAAAGTGATAGTTGGAGTTAAATTTTGAGTGACTAAAGTGAGATTTTATAAACATGAGTGACCAAAGTGTCAATCAATCGAAAGTTTAGACTAAAACTATATTTTTTCCAAAAAAATAAAACACAATCCCAAATGACTCATGAAACAACCAAGCGCCACCATCGTTTGCAACCGAATCAATCGCTGCCACCATATTCTTGGCCAACAATGATAAATCAGTTCCTCCGCGACTCTTTTTCTTTCTCTCTCTCTCTCTTTGTACATAATACACTCTCACCAATAGCTAAACCATTAGACCAAGGATTCGCTGGTCACCGTAAATGGATGAACCAAACCTTGTATTTTTATGAAATTGCTTTATAGCATCGCAATTGATGTGGTAATGAGAAATTCTTAATTTGAGGATTTATGGGTTGAAGTTTTTACTAGATTATCATTGGAGAATTAGAAACATACACAAGTTTTCAAGTCGTGACATCGACAAAACCTATTGTCATTACTTACTTTCATATTCATGCAATCTGAGATTGATCCATCGATCTTTTACTTGTACATGATATTTGATTGTATCGTCCATTACTGCTTGACAGTTTCTTAATAAGCTATCTCACTTCAGTAGTTCTCTTCACTTTAATCTACCTGGGATATCTGGTTCATTCATAAATATTTTTGGATCGTACAAGGAGATTATCTACGGTCTCCTTTGGGTGTTTACTAATGGCACACCATGGACAAATAGCAAACATCTTATTTACCTTGCATGAATTATGAGAGAAGGGAGGGGGAGGAGGCCTCTGTTTGTCGCTGGTGAGGAACACATAGGGCGGCACGGCTGGCTCAATTTTTTTTTTTGTTTATGTGAGCCCCGGAAATATTTAAGGTTGTCAAGTGGAGTTATTCGATATTTAATCTATAATCCCGGTGATAAGCAAGATGCTTGGGATTATTTTTCGAAATTTTTCACAATGTTACATCTTCGATTAAATGGCTTGATATTAAAGTACGCAATGTCACGAATCCGTGAGTATTTTCGGGAAATTTTTCGGACATGGAAACTATTTGTTATGAATTTCTAAAGTTGGAAAGTTATAGAAATTCATTTTAAGTAAAAAGGAAAATCAACGGTGCAATCAAGGCCGTCCATTAGCCACCGCTTGATCATGGCCGTCGGCCACTAGTTGGATCGATCAATCTATATATATAAATCTTGATGAGTGGGATCAGAGAAGTGATCCAGAAAACTCGAGAGAGAGAACCAGAGTTCTCTGACCCGAAACCCGCAAGGAGGACCCGGCTGTCGCGCCACCTTCCGGCCACCCCACGACGACGCGCGGGCACCAGTGTCTTTGTCTCCCTGTCGCCTACCTCTCTGTAGCCTCTGATCGTCCATGCATCTACTGTGAACGGAGAAACGACGGTGAGAAGGTCCGAGCTTTCTCCGGCGATTTCTGAAAACTCTGGCTACTGATTAAGCTGCTTTTGGTATGAAACCTCCTCTCCTCATCATGCTCTACACCCCAGTATACTTAGTTTTTTTAAATTCGAGCGATTTTGACAATTTGGTTTCTGGGTTGCTCGCGGCCCCGTCGCAGTTCCTTGCTGCCGGCGACTTCCCCGGCCTTTCTGGCTTTGTCTCTTACTCGATTTCGGGTCTAGGCGAGTTTCTGTGAAGTTTTCTGGGTTGTAGCACGAGGAATCACCAGTTCATTGACTTGGATACACATTTACGCAAGCGTACGTATCATTGTCAAGATAGGGAAATATTATGCCCAAAGTTTATTGTACCACGGGGATTAGTGGCTAACCCACAATCCTTGGGTAGTCGGAACTAAAGTCACTAAGCAAACAAAAGAAAAATAAAGAAAATAAAATAAATAAAAATGCTACTCTAAGGCACCAAGCCTTAGCAATGCTCGGCTTTGGTTTTCACCCAAGCCTAATCAAAACTAAGAGCCTAGTGATGACTATTTACAATGAGGTAGAAATTCAATATTTGGGAGTTGATTTTAGATTAACAAAATGTAATCAAATGTAAAGCAACTAATAAAAATGCAAAGAAATTAATAAAAGCGTAAACAAATAAATGGGAATGTCGGGTGTTAGGGAGGTTCCTTCACCCAATTTCATGTGTCGGAAGCTAATCTAATATAGATGCATATTTCCTATTTTGGCGGTAGTCGTATCCAAGGCGGTTCAAGGCTCAAGGACCGAAATTCCCTTTCATGGTATTCCTACTCCGGTTCAAGGGCCGTAGGGACTCACTTAGCATGAATTAGAGCCGGTTCAATGGTCACTAATTCACATCAAGAGGCATAGAGATCGAGGAATTAGACTACTAAGCGACCCGCCCGCGCAATCATGCAACGGGTGTAAATCACCATGCTTATAACCCCTCGAATACGAAATTGAAGGTTTCTAGCTTAGGAATTAGAGGGAGTCAAGCCCCTAACTCCATCCTAGACATGCTCAAAATACACACCCTAGAGTTGACTAGGCTCCTAGACATGCATTTTAACCCAACAAAAATAGATATAAGCATCCATCATATGAAAATTGCATCATTACATTAAATTAAACATCTTTTACACAAAATTTGGGTTAGGGACACAACCCTAAAACCCAACAAGAAAATTACTCACAACCCATAATCATAGACATCAAAATTACAAAATTCAAATACAAAAGAGAAGAGAAGTGTAGGAGAAAACAAGAATAATCACAACTAGCTAAAAAGCTAGCATGACTAGTCTTGAATTACAACTCCTACAATTACCCAAGTCTTGAATCTTGTAGAGGAGATGCCTTTCATGAATCTTTGAAGCTTTGGGTGAGTAAATCCTTCAAATCCCTAAAATAAAACTAAAGAAAATATAGAAAATGGAGGAGAAGAGGATGGGAAAGAGAATGAGAGCAGCCCAAAGGCTGCCCCCTGTTTTTGGTGCGGCTACTGTTAGGGTCTCCTCCAGCTACTGTAGGGTTAGGTATATATATATGTGTGTGGCTGGGCTATGTGGTTGCAGAGAATATGGAATAGATGAGGCCACGTGGCAAGAAAGGAGAGGGAGAGGGAAGAAAATCGGTGAGTGAAGAAGAGGATCGGATGGACGAGATGAGAATCATGGTTTAATTAAACCATGGGTGCCACATGTCAAAGCTTAATTGGTTTTCAACCAATTAAATACAAATCTGCACGTGCATGAATGTTGCTCAACTCTCTTACTTAATTAATCAAATTAATGATTAATTAACCAAATCAATAGTTAATCAATCAAATAAGTGATTAATTAACACTTTTCTTCAATTTCCTCCCTCTTCTTCTTGTAATTTCACGCACATACCCATAAATATGCGTAATAGCCTTATGCTTCTTTCTTGGCTTTGACTTTAGTTGACCACATCGGGAGTTCGTCTTTTTGTCGGTAATTCCAATTAACTCCATTTTCGCACAATTTCTTCCAAAATCCACAGCCTCGCTTATTTACTACAAAATAAATAAAAATGGATTAATTACATAATAATTGACTTAAGGATTTACTTATTTCTAATGTTTTAGATATAATTACATGCATAAAAATGCGTGTAATCATTCATCACCATTCCAGTCTCGGCAGTGTGTTGGGCTAGGTTTCAGTCGGTTTCCGAAGGTATAATTCGACCTTTGAATCGAGGTTTGTTCGTGTTAATGATCGGAAGTGTTGCTACTGAGTTTGGTCTGGCTTGATGGAAATTAAGATTCTGTTTTTCTGTACACTTCGACAATTTGATTGCATGTGTAGGATGGGTTGTTATGTCTTGACATGAATGGGTGGTGCTTACCAAGTTTGATATTCCGTCAGTGTTGTTATGGCTGTTAGTTGTTTGGTGTCTTGATGACTTTCTAGTTTTGGTGTTAGTGTTGAATTGAAATTATGTGGTGGAAGTGGTCAAGTTAAGAAGCTTGGGTGTCCTTAGTAGATTTGGGTACACCTTGTATGAAAAATTGGAAAGTATTGGGTGTCCATAGTAAATTCCGTCGAATTACTATGCGACGAAATTGTTAAGTAAATTTGGGATCTTTCATTGACGAAATTGTTATTGGTTTGCTGGTGCATATGTGAAAGTAGTCGTAAGTAAATAAAAGAAATTAATATATTGGGTGGCCTTAGTAAAATTTTGGTGCACCTAATATATCCGGGCGATATCGCAATTTCAAGAAATTGTTCGATAATTTGAGTTAATTAGAGAACCAGCCTCGATTGGTCAAACAATGGTCAAAGTTGGTCAATCCTGGTCAAACCAGGAAAGGTTAGTCAAACCTTGGTCAACTCCTGGTCAAAACAGGAAAAGTTGGTTGTACGATTTATTAATCGTTGTGATTTCAAATACTTGTTCAATAGATTATTAACTATCGAAATGTCGGAACTTAGGACTCCAGTTACCCGAGAAACGGAAGGTTCGTGACTCTCAGAGTACGTGAGAGGAAGCATTGGAATCCAGGTAAGGATTCAGGACTCTCCTCGGTTAGTGATTTTCTTATATTGTTATTAAATGATGCATGTTAGTTGGTATGGTTTGGTTATGTTCAAATGCAATGCATACTAATCAAACCATGTGAGAAATGTGATGGCTTGAGAGCGAAGGGTGGCTCTGACTTCCTTGGGTTCGATCCCCAAAACCTCCGGAGGGTTAGTTACACCGGTCGGACGGTGAGCGATCGCAATGACGACCCGATCCGTGTGTGTAGCTAGGTAGCGGACGCTCTCGCTACGCTTACCTGGTGATAAATTAATTTGAGGTAAGGTCGTGTAGTGGGTCTATGGGACCGGCCATCAGGTAATATTTGGATTGGCGCCGTATTTATTTAAGCATCATGCATCGGTTTTCAAGTTGAAAATCATTAAAGTTTGTCGTTCTTTTAAATATTTGGTTTAAATATGTTTTCATACTGGGCAGCCCAAATATTTGTTTATTGGTTTTAAATCTAGTTGAGGTAGAGTTCCTGTAGAGCAGCGAGGACGAAAGCTCACCCCTACAACAGTATGGATGCAGGTACTGTGCACTGGTGACGGGACAATGGCGGACGGAGCTGGGTGAGCGGAACAAGTTTGGTAAACCGCCTTCTGGGCTTTATTATGCTTTCTATTTCTCGAACTTTGTGTCCCGGAATTCTTGGGTCAAAACGTAGTTAAATTCCTAGTCCTTAAATCTTATGCCTCCTGAGTGAGCATTCATTTCAAGTCTGGACGAACAAAATGATTTTTGGGCAACTCTAAGATTTTCACCTCAAAAATATTTGTAGCTTTCGCTGTGTTTTACGAAAAGTTTTCAAACAAAATGCCTAGCGGTTCTCTAGAATGTAAATCGAGCGTTCGGTTTATGTTTTAGAGGCTCGCCGCACTGTGACGTGCTTAAGCTAGTGAGGTGTAGCTTGGGGCGTTACAGTTTAAATATATTTTTTTTCAATTTTCTTATATTTAATAAAGATAATATTCCTTTCAAAAAAAAAAAAGATAATATGATTTTTTTTATATATAAATAGCGAAATCATTTAGCGAAGCAATATGAACCATCGGATATACTCAAATCTAAAGGATAATAAAGAGTGTAAAAATATGTGTAAAACTTTGTGTCCCTTAATCCTGAACCTTTCATATATAGTAATATCGAAATCTCACCTTTTCTCCGGCCTATTTATTCTTTATATGCATGGCATGAGATGGATCCAGATTTGCTCACCATCTTAACCAAAGTGGTGGTATCACCACTTCTTAATAGATTGCCACGTGTAATTTGAGTTATTTAATAGGTAGTTAAATGAGGTTAACTTAAACTATTACTTTTTTTGTTTTCTTTTTTCTCCTTCATTCTTCCCAGTTCTTCCCCTTTCACCTCCATTCTTCCTCTCCGTCTCCTCTGATTCTAGTATTCTACCATGTTTATCTTGTTTACCTCATCATAAATTTTCAGCCAAAAAGAAAAAAGAAAACAAGGATATTGGAGAAACCATGTATAATCGCATCGAAAATACCCATGTGATATCGAGAGAGTACCATGTATAATTCCTATTCTTGCCGGATATCTCGCCGGCGGGGGTATATCAGAGAAAAACCATAGATTTCGAGAAAATGCCCGAAGAGATATTAAATTACTTGGAGACTTTTTGTACGTATAATCACATCAGCCATATAAATCTTGGTCTTATCAGCTATCACTTGTTTTGATAGTCTATCTGCCAGATTTTCACAATAAAAATCTACTAAAAGTTTTGTAGGCTAGATTAATAGAGGAGCTTGTGAAAATTCATGGCTGATTTAAGATGGTAATTTAGCGAGGGTTTTTTTCCTTTATTTTTCCTTTTTAGCTGCGAATACGTGGATGATGTAAAAGGATGAGAGGAGATGAAGAGTAATAAGGATAAAGTAGATTGATTGGCGACCCATATACGATAATTTAGGAGATGATGAGGAATTGATGCCTGCGATGAGGTAGAAGATGGAGGTTGAAGAAGATGATGGTGGCTGAATGTGTTGAGGCTGATGATGATTTAAGGCTGGTTAATATAATAAAATATTAGAATATAGGAGTTTGAATATTCATTAAATTCTTTTTCTCTTTCCTATTAATTATGGTTAACTATTATTATGGATCACTACATGTGGCAGCATGGTGGTATCACCACCTAAAATCTTATGGTGAGCAAATTCAAATCCGCATGAGATTCTGTCACCAGGTGTTTGCTTGAACTTTTCCATATATATGTTGACAAATTATGTATACACACACACGCTTGATCCTAATCATCTTATGAACACTTGGTGATTGCTACCCATAACTTGATGTTTGTTTGAATTTGCCCATACTTGATATTCCTTGATTTTACGGACACTTGGTGTTTGTTTGACCCCAAGCGAATGGAATTGATATTTTCCACGTGTTGCCAAAATTATTAGATTTTATTCGAGCAACGCTAAGCACAATTGTGCAGCAATTGTCCAAAGTAAAGGTAATGATGGTTAATGCGGTTATGACCAACAAAAACCTCCTAGTCCTAGCTTGAAGGGCGAGGAAAAAATATAGATAGGTGTGGTAGGGACTTATTTACTATGTCTTGCTATTCTCCATAGTTTATAGGTTCGCTTTTAAATAAGTGAGCGGTTAATTAATTCGAATACAGGTGGTCTGTTTCTATGTATCACAATAGTTCTCTTATTACAACTTCTTGATCAACTAGAGCAGCAGAAGGATATGTAATGACCATTTTGGCATGAGTTAATAAAATCCACATTTCTTTCAAAAAAAAATGTTGGCAAAACATTTTTTCATTTATTGATATGAATACTTCTAGTTTTGCAATACATTTGAAAACTGAAATAATACAAGTTTCTTCATCGATGTTGTTTGTACGTGGCTGGCTAATTATCAGGACGACAACCGTAATTACACTCCTTTTCAGTATTAAAGCAGCCTACCTTGTCCGGGAGATAGCAGCACCAGAAGCAACCTCCTTGTGGATTACATTTTGGATCACAAACATGAATTTTTGTGCCTTTATAATAAGGAGGATCAATTCCCGATAATTTACCAGCATGTATCTCCCTGCTGCTAGTGCCAGTAGCCCCAGCAATATTACTCTCACCAGTGCTTTGAGTAAGAGCTAAGAGCAAGTCCACCGGTATGACTTTGCCCGGGCAAAGTGAGGGAATGATGATGTGGTGACCGGCCAAAGTCATTTTGTTGCTTCCACCGGTCCATCTTTGACCAGGCAAGCCTTGCCTTTTCATGACCAAGGCCAAAGAAACGGGCAAGCAAATGACTAAATTCTTGACTGGGGGTGAGGGCTGCCAGCTCGGCTGAGGAGAGAGAAGAGAGAGTTTCAGGGGTGAAAGTGAAGAAAAGCAGAAAAATCTGTCCTGGCGATGTGAAGGTCCATGAGAGCAAGACGGCGGCGACGCAGAGCTCGGCGAGGCGGAAAAGCCTGGCGATGGTGCGGAGACGGTTGTACCTCCCCATGGCGCTGGCTTTCTCCGCCTTGACGTTGTCGAAACCTCCATTAAAGAGAGAATATGTTTACAGAGGAAGTGAAATGAAGTGGAGGAAGATAGAAGGAGAGATGGGATTGGATTGAAGATATGGAATAGTGTGGATTGGACCGTACAGAGTGAGTGCGTGGGAGTATGGGAGAGGGTTTTGGGGGAGTGTGTTTGGTGGTGAAGGATGTGGTTTCTGCAAAAGTATTTTAATGAACAGTAAAAAAGAGCAAAGAAGCCAGTGAATGTAAAAGCAGTAAAATCCATCGGTGAACAGTGAAAAGTAGTGAACAGTAGATATGAACAGTGAAAAAGTGAACAGTATTGACCGGGCAAGAAAAAAAACGGGTGCAAACCTATGTCCACTGGCAGTAAATAGTAACTTGACTGGTCGAATTCTTGACTTCTCGACTTTGCCTTTTCTTGACTACGGGTGCACTTGCTCTAAGAGGGTTGTGAAGACGATGGAAAAGATAACCAACTCCAATTTCATTGATTTATCGGTCGCCATTATCTGTATGTCAGAGAAGGAATTGATTGAACTCTAATTGATGGTATTATTTTGTCTTATTTTTAGTGATATAAAAGAAAATCTGAGGCAAAGTTGAAGAACTAGCTAGATCACAAGCATCAAAAGAAGGATATAGTAAAATCCAAAAAGAAAAAAAGAAAAAAAAAGGTAATTAAGTCTCGAAAAAGGCACATTATTAATTGAATAACCTTTTTAGTATAGATACACTTATTTATATAATGCAGAATGCAGCTCAAGTCAGATCACCAAAGGTTCAAATTGACAAGGAGTAGTTATGACAGTGCTACAGTGGATTGCATTCATTCTGGGTGTTCTAGCAACCCTTAACAACCATATAGGCCTTGTGGGAGCTTCAAAAATAGGCGTTTTGTTAAAGTAAAAAGGAATTGCAGAGAGAATTGTATCATATTATTGATAATATGAGCCCTTTATATATGGAATTTACAGAGTACAAGAAAGGTAATAGAATCCGAACATAACTAGGAAATCTAGAACATTCTCCTATTACAACTCTACGACTAAAACTCTAGTTTGAAGAGGCACACATGATGTCGACTTCCTTCAACACTCCCTCTTGTGCCGCTCAAACTTGGTGATGACACTTTGATTGTTGCCTCACTAAAAACCTTTCCAGGTAACAAAAACCCTGAGTGACAAAAATAACCCTGGTCGAAGGACAAAAAGAGCACAACACGTCATTCACTCTTCGAGATCGAACATGCAGACATCATACCTCCCCCTGATATCAATATCTCCCCCTGATTGCTACAATCATGGGAGTTCGGATAACTTTCTCAATCCGATGCTCTTCACATGTTTCTCAAAGGTGGATTTAGGTAACGACTTAGTAAATAAGTCCGCTACATTATCCTCAGATCGGATTTGATTCACTTCAATATTTAGAAGTGCTTGTTGTTGCTGATTGTAAAAGAACTTAGGCGATATATGCTTGGTGTTGTAGCCCTTGATGAAACCTAATTTCATTTGCTCAATACAAGCTGCATTATCTTCATAAATGCATGTAGGTTCATCTATGGTAGACTTCAAACCACAAGTTCCTCGAATATGTCTAATTACAGACCTTAGCCATATGCATTCTCGCACAGCTTCATGTAGAGCAATAATGTATGCATGATTTGAGGAAGTAGCAACAAGGATCTGCTTTGTAGACCTCCAAGATATCGCAGTGCTTTCCATGGTAAAGACATAACCCGTTTGGGAGCGACCTTTGTGAGGGTCAGAGAGATACCCTACATCAGCAAAATCCATCAAAACATCATCATCGTTTTGATGTAAGGGAGGAGGATGGGTGGTCGGCAGCTTTGCCGATCACGGCGTCTTGGACGGTGTCACTTGGGCTAATGAGATCCGTTCTCATTCTTCCGTCATTCTTTTCTCTCTGCAGGAATATAACAAGCCTATATCTATCGTACATTTTAAGTAACGAAAGATTGTCTTTATACCAGTCCAATGGCGTTGCGTTGGCGCAGGGCTACATCTAGCCAACAAGTTCATAACAAATGAGGTGTCCGGTCTTGTATTGTGTTAAGTACAATAATGCACCTATTGCACTTAGGTAAGACACTTCTGCCAATTAACACATCTTCGTCATCATCCCTGGGACGAAACGTATCTCTCTTAAGGTCAAGACTACGGACGACCATGGGAGTGCATCTTTGACTTTATCAAAATGCAAAGCATTTATTGACACGGTATACAAGTTCTAAATCTAGACAAAACCTTGTTCTCCCAAGGTCCTTCATCTCAAACTCTGATTTCAGGTGTTCAGCGGTTTCCCTTAACTCTCAAGGGTTCCAATTATGTTTATCAACATAAACCGTGACAATTGCAAATCCAGAACTTATCATGAAAACGCAGGGGCATAGTTCATCATATCCTTTCCCAATCAAGTAGTCACTTTAGTGAGTGTTTCACTCTCATTGCAAACGCGCTCCGTGGTCAAGAGCCACTTGATTTGGGTAAATGAAGTCCACAAGAACCTTCATTATATTCCGTATCTAGATCCCCATAGAGATACATAGTAACCACATTCGTAAGCTGCATGTTCAGTTATTTGGAAACTACCAAACTGACAAGGTAGTGAAGTGCAATGACATCCATTACGAGAGAATATGTCTTCTCGTAGTCGATTCCAGGGCGTTTTGTGAGAAGCCTTGCGCCATAAGGCGAGATTATCATATCTTTTTCTCATCATGCTATCTAACAAAGACCTATTAATGTCAACAGGTTTTATGTTAGGAAGTATTGGCATCTCAGGCCCGAAACCATTCCTCTTCGTTAGTGAATCCAATTCAACCTGGATCACATCTTTCCATTTATGCCAATTTTCTCTACGTTGGCATTCTTCAACGGAGTAAGGTTCGATGTCATTGGTCTCAATAATTCCACGTCCTCATGTACACTAGTGTAGTTCGTGGAGATCTCTATATTCTCAGGAATTGGTTCTAACATTGAGGCGTCCCCCAACGATGTCTCTTGGACATAAGCACAAATAAAAACAAGGAAGCGAGTTAGTCGAGTGATAAAGGCTCCGAGAGGAGTCCACAAATAAAAACAAGGAAGCGAGTCAATCGTTGCAATTGTGATTTTGGAGAGCGCTAAAAAATCCCGCCCAGCAATAATTGCAAGGATTCTAAATCTATATACAAGGAATTTACCATTTTTTAGATTTGAGAAGACCAAGTATAAGGAATTGTTGCATTCCTTGCAAACTCAAAGAGCCAGATGCAAGGATTCACAAAATTCTTTGTATAAGTCAACCAATTGCAAGGAATTTTGACTCCTTGCATATAAACACGTTGCATATACCCAAATTTCTTGTAGTGAGTGAGTTGCGGGGCAGCAGGGGCTGCAGGCACACGGGCGCGTTGCTTGGAGGGCTGGCAGGCGCACGGGCGGGCTGGGTGTGCGATAGGAGCGCAGGGGCAGCAGCGCGCAGGGCGCGCTGGCAGGCTGGTAGGCGAGCTGGGCAGGGCTGCAGGCTGGCGGATGGTGCGCAGGTTGCTATAGGTTGGCGGGCTGATGCGCGGGCTGCAGGGGCAGTAGGGCTACGGGGCAGCGTGGGCTAGGTGCAAGGTTGGGGGGGGGGGGCTAGGTGTCACTATTGGCATTCCGAACGAAGACTTGGCAGATTTAGCAAGAAGCCAGGATGCTATGAACACATGGTTCAACAACAATATAGCTCCTTATCTACATGACATTATCTTCGACTACATAGCCGTTGGTAACGAGGTCATTCCCGGTTCATTAGGCAACTATGTCTTGCCTGTAATGGAGTCGTTACAAAACATCCTTAAAGACAAAGGGTATGTGACAAAGGTGACCACAGTTGTGCCATCAACTGCCCTAGGATCTTCATACCCGCCCTCTAGTGGGGAATTCACACAAGAGCTAGGCTAGCAGTGTCATGCCCGACATTCTCAAGTTTTTAGCATCAACCCTTTCACCCCTTATGATCAATGTGTATCCTTACTTTGCCTACAAGTCAGACCCTGCCCATGTTCCCTTAGACTATGCTCAGTTCACTTCAGATAAACCAGTGGTTCGAGACAGAAACTTAATGTACTAATTCTGCCTGTTTGATGCCATTGTGGATGCCTTTTTGGCAGCAATGGCGAAAGCAGGAAACGGGCATGTCAGAGTTGTGGTGTCCGAGAGTGGTTGGCCTTCGGACGGGAACAGAAACTTCACCACTCCAGAGCTTGCAATGACCACTACAAAAAAGAATTGCAATGGCTTCACCAGTTTGCATCGGCGAGAATTTGCCGTCGCCATTGCTTATGATTTAACTTCGGCAAAACTTCGCCGTCGCAAGAATATAAGAATTATGCTACATAGTTGATGTGTCGTCGCAATAAGGGGGGCAAAACCTGCTACTGCAACCAATTGCCGTCGCATAAGGGCATGAGACGGGAGACAGTCGCAAAGTTTTATCTTTCTTCTACGAAACTCTGACCAACAAAAATGTAAAAAACTTCACTCCCTCTCACTTCCTCTATCTTTTTCCGTCTTCTCTCTCCTTCCATTGCCATAACCCTTCCATCATCCATATCACCATGACCTTGGAATCCACCGTCAGTGTCTTTACTGTTCACTCCATTGCCACGCACCATCGCCGGGACGACCTCTGCCACACCTTCATTTACCGGTTTCCTGTATATGAAATTCCACATCCATCATTTCGACCGGAACCTCGTGAAGAGAGATCTCATACTCAATTCAATGGGCATTTGACCAGCCTCTCAGCTACCCGCGAATCTACCTCGTTGATCTATGGTCTCTATCTAATCTAGGGTTTCTAATCCATGTTCCAGATTTAGTTTCTTTTTTTCTTTCTGTTTAGGTTCTTTTTGATTCAGGGTTGTATGATAATGGTTTGAGTTTAGCTCTTTATATTCCAAATTTGATTTAAAGGCTTTATGAATCCTGTTTCTTATTCTTAAATAGAGGTATGATTCATTGATTTTGACTTGGCATGTCTAATTGAAGCCAAGGGCTTGGGTGGCGTTTATGAGAAAGATGTGAGAAACGCTCTTAACAGCAGATCTCAGAAGCTGAGGTGAAAAGGGTCATTGACATTCTCATGGGTGAGTTAATAAGCAAGATTCAATCTTTTTCATTGACCTATTGTCTAATTAGTGTTGCAAGTTTAGAACTTTGAGATTATATTGGAATGTTTCTGTTCGATTTATTGGGACGCCTATCTCACTATACTTGAAGCACAACTCAAAAACTATGTTGTAATTCTGTGAAGTTTGATTTCAAAAATATTGATTTGGATCTTTTATTGTGTATGTAAAATGATACTGAAACTTTAGTGCATTGAGGGATACACAAATCTCCCTTATATATTACCATGGTTCTCAAGTCTGGTGGTGTTTCAAGGATTGCATCAATGGAAGTTGGGTGAAAATCTTTGCCCCTAATCTACAATCTATTACTTTGTGCTCTAATGTCATTACTGAAAACTGTTCAATACAGAGCTTTCCTAGGCTCGAAAGATCTGTCATGTAATCTTGGAATAAAGGTCCCATATTACAAAGACGAAGATTAATGGTGTTGTCGATCTTCTTATTGGTTCATCTCAAGTTGAAGTTCTTACCATATCTTATAAGTACCTACAGGTTAACTTACCTATCTGTACAATTTTGATCATGCTAGCTTCCTTCTGTCAGAAATTTATTTTGAACTAGGTGGTCTACCATTCTTATTTATGAAACTTGAGAATTTGAGGATTAAGAATCCCTACTGTAGGTTGAACAGAAGATATATCCCAGATATAGCATGCATGTTCAAGAGCTCTCCCTTGTTTTAGCGACTCTTTCAAAGGAAAACGAAATTATGTACATTTTGCCTTATATATGTTCATGTGGATAGCTATGTACCATCTGTATAAGAAATTGTTTGCTAATGTGTTGTCTCCTTGTTTGATTTCTCTTAAATAGACTAGTTAATTCGTTTCTATATATTTGGGAACCAAATTTCCTTTATGAAAAGTATTATCCTCCAGGTGCTTGTGAGCTAATTAGAGCTGGATGACATAAAGGAAAAAGCACTTGATCAGCAGCAATTTGAGTTCTGTATTATGCATTAACAATTGCTACGGTCATCATTGAATTGGTAATTCATTCTTCCAATCTTCCTAGGAAATCTATAGGAATAATAGAGACATATAATTGTAGAAATGATACTTTGTCATTTTGTTAATTATCATGCCTTATTATGTATTGTCTAATCACTTAATGAATGTTGTTTATAGTACTGATGATTAGCATGATATGTCAAGTCATCATATGCAAGATAAGAGTCTCAAGCACTTTGTGTAGGTAATTATCACAGACCATGCACAATAAGTATATGTTTAGTAAATGTAGAAGCAGTTTGAACTTTAGACTGATCACAAGTTACTTACACATTTGTTGGCTATAGTGATGTTGAGTTCTAATTGTAAAATTGTATTGCAGGTGTTCATTGAGACGTGATGGAACTTGTGGAACATAATCCATTGAGGCAATCACTTGTTGGGTTTTCTTCTCATATATCCAAGTCTGATGAATGAGAATAATGTTGTTGTTGTTGTAGCTACTCCTATTGAATATGGTTCAGGCAGAGGTAAATGACTCCTATGATATTTGACCAAAAGTTAACTGATTTTCTAGCCTTCTGTTTTTTCAATGAATACATGAAGATTTCTGTTGTAGGAGGCTTGCAACAACACTAGAGTAATTGGTACGTGAAGTGTGAAATATAGGAATATTTTACCCTGCAAAGTTTATTTTAAAGTAGAGGAAGATAACTACCCCCTGTAAAGCTTATCTTGTAAATTTTTGTATAAGCTTCATTTCTTTTTGTAACACTAATGAGACGAATAAAAATGTAACTTTGCTTAATGTGTAAACTTAATTCCCTTTCTTATACTGCTTTTATCCACACACAAAAAATCTGGCATGCATATTTGGGATTTGAAAGACATGTAGTTTGAAATAAAACTCGGGGCTATCTTATATCATCCCTGTACTATCTAGACTGAAAATTGGGATCGTTTCTACAGATCAATTGATGTTGACACTTTTACTTTTTGAATATACATGTTTGTTCATTCAGATCTGTCATGAAATACTTATGTTCTATTGATGCATTTATATGATTGGGAGTTGTATGTGATAACTATACTATTAGCTATTCTTTCATCAACCTAGAGACACATATACTGTTATGAGCATGTCCTGTTTGTCATTTGAGACCTAAGCATGTAACTTGGAATTCTATTTACAGTGCATGTAACTTTGACTTATGCATATGAATTGAATAATTTTTCGTGTTCCTTCAGGATTACTCGCAGCAGCCCCCTATTCAGGAACTAATTGGAAGGGATCTTCATGATATATAAAGAATGGAAATTCAGACATATTTCGAGGTAAGTATGGAACTATGGATTTAGCATTCTTCAAATCAACTACTCTAGCTTTAATCAAAGAAAGACCTGGATTTAGCACACTTGCTGACTCAAAATGTCAAAAAGTAATTAAGAGTTCAAGTGAAATATTAATTGTATGTACTGGTATGAACAATATCTATGTCATGTGTACATCTCCCATTAATTTTCCAGCTTTTTTTTTCTTTAATGAATGCTTGAAGATTTCTAACTTTCTGTTATAGGAGGCTTGCAACAACACTTGAGTAATTGGTACATGAAGTAGATCGAGGAAGATCCCTGCAAAGTTCATCTTGAAGTAGAGGAAAATAACTAACTTGTAAAGCTTAATTATCAATCTTGTAAATTTTGGTAGAAGCTTCATTCATTTTGTAACATTTATGAGGAAAATTAAAGTGTAACATTTCCTTTTATATAAGCTTCATTCCTTTTTGTATAGTTTTCATTCATAAAAAAAAAAAAAAAAATCGGCATGCATATGCATGCCGATTTTTTTTATATTCATAAATAATATTTTTGCCGTAGCAAATAACTTTTGGCGACGGCAAAAAACTTCAGTAGCGGTTGGTGGCGTCGCCATTGGTATTTGCGACGGCATTTTGCAGTCGCAAAATTCTTGCGACGGCAAACGTTTTGCCGTCGCTAATAGTCTTGCGACGGCGAATTGCCGTGGCAAATACCATTGGCGACGCCACCAACGGCGTCGGAAGAATTGCCGTCGCAGAGCCGTCGCCAATGCTCTTTTGCGACGGCAAAATAGGTTTTTGCGACGGCATTGCGCCGTGGCCATTGCAATTTTTTTTTGTAGTGGACATATAACCAGAACTTCATGTACCATTGCCTTTCCATGGAAAGGACACCAAAAAGACCCGGTGAACCTATTGAAGCGTTTATTTTTGCCATGTTCAATGAGAACCAGAAACCTAAGGGCGAGGAGCAACATTTTGGTCTCTTCTATCCCAACATGGAACTGCCTTTTACTTGAACAAAATTTTGTATCTTGCATAATCTAATAATCATTATCGACTTCATTTAGTAATAAGTTAAAGGAAATTTAATCTCACATGATCCTCTATTTTTTTTTTTTTTTGAAAGAACATGATCCTCTATTTATTCTGTAATAAAAGGTTATTACTCCTTGATCTCCAATATTTCATGCTCATCAAATCTAAACTTAATATGGGCTCTCATTGCCTCATTCCAAAAACAAACTTCATCATCATCCCAAATAGCTACGCGTGATTAGGATACACATAAAGTCTGATACAAAAAAATCTGATTAGGAATATCTAATCCCAAATTAAATGATTCTTTATTTACTATACTCGAAAATCTAATCCCAAATTGATTGATTCTTTATTTACTATATTCGAAAATTTCATCTCGGATTTGTTTCCTAGTTTTTTCATTCGGTATTTGCTTAAATACCTCCAACATCAACATGGGAGAGATACGAACAATTTTCTCTCAATATTTTGCTAATCTAATTCCTTGCTCATCCCACTTATACCAGTAAGTAGTACTTCACCAAACTGATCTAGCTAGTTGAGGTTGTATAGATGTACATGCTTGCTTTTCTCCTTCACTTTTATTCAGTATAGGATGATCAATTAACACTAACACTAATCATGCATGTTTGAGTCAGGATCAATGGACACATTATTTGACACTTCATTTGAGCCCTCAGATATAAAGACATTTAATGGTCATGATTAATTATGGCAAATGACTTGGCATAAAATTTATTCTTAACAAAAAAAAAATTATGTAAAACTTTTGTAAAAACAAAAATAAAATAAAAGGTTTAACAAAAAATGATTAACAACTGAGAATACAGTCAAAAAGAACAAAGAAAAAAAAGAAGCAAGAACAGCATAACACGATCTCAGATTCTTGTTAAGTGGAAGATTGATAGACCAACTGTTCAGTACATAAAAAGAAAATAAAGAATAACCCAGAAACATTCATGGAGGAATCTCGCATTGAACATGAAGCCAAGAAAACCACAATAAGTAGAGAGGGAGAAAGAAGATGATTGATCACCACAATTTTAATTCTCAGTTACAGGTTAGAGAACAATTAGAAAACATATCCATCAAAATTATGGTTGTAGGTTTCTCTTTATTGCATGATTCAGGTTTTGAGATTGGGGTTAATTGTTCTTAGGCTTTGTAAATTGTAAATAGCTAGAGAACACATACACACAGATATAAACACACATCTGGGAGAAGATCAACAAACCAATTTTGTAATGGAACAATTAAAATTTCTTGTACACTACTAGAATTTTGTTCATAGACATCGGTTCTGGACCGATGTTAAACTAATTTTCGACCGATGTCTTAGTGGGTGTAGAGAAAAGTATAGACATCAGTATAAGCGCGTTTTCAACCGATGTCCCAGACAACAACCAACATCGATTCTAAGAAACAAATCGATGTATAATCGTTATAATCATCATATTTTTGTATGTTAGGTATGTCTAATTCTTCATATTTTCACATTTTATGCTTAAAAAAGTATATGTCGAACAATATCTACTTGAACATTTGCATCGATTTTTATTCCAGAAGCGATGTCCAGTACACTTGTAGACATCAGTTCCCATGAGTATTGTTTGTTCGTAAAACCGATGTTCACCTTTTGACCACACATCGGTTTGCTCCATGGTAGGTGACTTGTATGTTCATAATAGATTACGGTTTGGTGATTAGAAATCGATGTGCAGTAGTTTTGATTACATCGGTTTTGAGTTATAATTCGATATATTGATAATCATAGGACATCGATTTCATTTTTGATACTGATTTCTAATCTCTCAACTGACTTCGTTTTCCTTGGCATTACTGTTTTATTATGTTTTAATATACTTCACTTCATTTTGACAAGCATGATGTGAAAAGTTTGCATTTAGCTATTGCTGGGAAAAAAATTGCATTTCTCATCATCCAAAATTAGGGGCTTTCCATTAATTTTCTTTCCAAATTCATGATTCAACATAATTAAGAAAATAAACCCCTAAACTTACAAAAGCTAGCTTGGAAACATATGAGCAACAATGTACAAAAGTTCCACACCAAGATTTGCTTCAAAGCCAAAACTAGCTAGCCTTACTCAAAAAACATCTTGGCAGTCACAGTCCTACATCAAACTCTGTATATAATCAGCCACTTCAATGCGCACCTCGTCAATTTGATTTTGGCTATATGATTTCTGCGTCTTTACCGCCCACTAGAAATATATAAACATGCAACACACAAGGCACAATGATTGGGTAAACAAGCTAATGAAGATAATTAGTTGCAAGGTGTACTATCTTTTGGATTTGATCACTTACATATCAGACTAAGATAAGAGTACGTACTGACCTCTTCTTTTGTCCAAGGTATTGATTGTTTGATTATACCAGTGATTCATCCTGTATAGCAAAATACATAATTGATCCAAATATCAAACAAAGGATTTCATCCACCAAGTAAAAATAGAAGGTAATTAGCTATAAGGAGTGTTGGATTGATTTATAATAGAAC
This sequence comes from Rosa rugosa, assembly GCF_958449725.1. Taxonomy (NCBI): domain Eukaryota; kingdom Viridiplantae; phylum Streptophyta; class Magnoliopsida; order Rosales; family Rosaceae; genus Rosa; species Rosa rugosa. Next base: position 7,221,640 of record NC_084820.1, on the reverse strand, counting down.
CTACAACTTCTCTGTGTACTAACTTTAACTTTTCTTGATATCAAACAAGGGATGTCATCCATCAAACAAAACACTACAATGCTCATAAGCTAAAAAGAGGTTCAACCATATCCTAGGTAGGGAAAATAGTACCTGCCACTCTTTAAGGCCTTGAAAGTCTTCTGGGTTCCATTTCTTGAAGGCCTTGAAAATTCTTAGTAGCAGTCTTCAGCTCTCTGTAACTGAAAACTCTTGAGTTGGATGTCTCGGAAATATGGCCCTGAGGCTGTGCCTCTCAAAATGGATTTCGGCCTGCGGTTCTGCTCATGCTTGAGACTTTGTTCCTGCTCTCATTTCTCCACCTTCCTAAACATTGGCACAGCATATCCATAATCATATATGACTTTGATGTTAAGAGGAAAGGAAAGAAAGATGCTCAATTGAAACTGCAAGAATATGGAGTCTTATAATAGTATAATGAAAACTTTTAAGTAAACAAAAGCACATCAATAAAAGCTTATAGCCCGTAACCAAAACGTTTTGGGTTGGATTTCTAGGTGAATGCCAATATAATAGTTTGCCAAGAAACTTCCCTGAATGTGACCTTTGTGAGGACGAAGTAACGTTCAATTAGCCTGACCAACATATTTATTTTCCTTGCCAAAGTCAAGGTCTCCTTCTCATCCCTTGCCGATTCAATAAGTTGGTCACCATTCTTCCAAAGTCTCCATTCCATCCCTCACTCCTTGTTGCACCTTTAATACGTCAAGCAGTCTTCTCAAAGACTCATCTAGTTCCACAAGTTGGTCCGTGTAGTAAAACTTCATGCAGTTTCACTTACCATAACCATTCTCTTGGCTGCATGAAAAACAAGAAGATGAAGAAGAAGAAGAAGAAGAAGAAGTTAGAGCAGTTGGAGACTACTGAACTTGAAATCGATCCAATAACTCAAGTGTTAGGAACATGGGCCTATTTCTTATGGATTACAGAAGCAAAAATAATCACATACAGAAACTTAGCTGCTCCAAAGGGTTTACTTGGGGAAGTTCTTAGTTCTTACTATAGAAGAAGAAGAAGAAGAAGCATATACGTACAAAGATATATTAGTTTTTCTCCCTTTCTATATATCTGATTCTTGCTATGCTATGATTAGTCCAAGTCTATGCACTGACTGATCAACAAATAGAAGAAAGGGATCAGAGAAAATGATAATTAGAGCATGTCAGTCTCCGGGAAGCTTTCATGCATGGTAAGGAAATAAAGTAACAAAAAAATAGCACCTACGACATTGAAAAAGGGTTCTTTTGTGAGACAAATTAATTCAAATAATCCAACTATATAGTATGCTTTTGAAGAAGATCAACAAAGAAAGACTTTGATATAGAAATTGGTACAGGTGGCAGCTAATTCATGTTGACTAGCTCTATAATGCCACAGGTGGCAGCTTATTGGAGTTATGTGATTTCCTAGAAAATTAACCAAACTGGTGGCAGGGTTCAAAACAAAACGAACCAAACACAAGCCTTGATAGCCCCCACTTGGAATTAGAAAGCAAGTTTTAAATGAAACAACAAAATAGAATCCCAATTATCATGACCCCTGTGTCTGCATAGTGCTCAGAGTGTAAGAGATCAGATAAGCTAATGAAAACTGTATGGCAATAAAAATGACTTACTTTTTCCCTTCCACATCGACACCATGTACCAGAAACTCGTCTGCATACTTGGCAAGGAAGTCTAATATTTCCTTGTCAAGATACACGTCACTGAACTTTTGCCATCTATCTGTGATAATTGCATATTTACCTTCCTGCACATAAAAGACCAGATACACATTAAGGCCAACGAATAAAAGAGGGCCTTGAATAAATTAATGAGATGGCGAATGTGTGACAGTTGCTTATTAGGCTAAAGCACAAAAGCCTATTATATACTAAACATGGTACTTGAAAATGCTTAAAGAAAAAAAAAATACAATAGTTCCAGTAGCTTGCTGCAAAACTTGTCCACTGTGTTCTAGCATTCATAATATGATCTGAGTTTTAATAAACTGATATTTCAAAGGCAATAATTAAAACTGCTCAAGAATACTACGTAGTCTAATGAGGCTGCTTAGCCTCGTAAAGAAAGTGAACAAATGAAGGACATAAGAGGTATAATTCTGGATAACTTCATACCCTCTTTCTACAACTAAGGTCTAAAACAAGCCATTCTTTTCCAACAACACAAACAAGATCTTTAAGCCTTTCAAGGTCCATTTGCCCATTATTAAATACATACTGCAAGAAAACCAAGACAAGTTTTAGAAAATGTTTTCCTGATATCAATTGTTCTAACAAATATACATGGTTTTTCAATTTTAGAAGAGGAGAAAAACAGAACTCACAGAAGTGACAATGACGTGGCTAGCCCCTTCTTCTATGTATTGCAAAGAATTATCTGAATTGATCCCACCTCCTACCTGCAAACCACCTAGATTATACCAGTCCTTGCAGCAAGTTCAGCAGAGGAAAATCTGTAAGTTTAAACATATCATCAATCATAGAGAACAAAGTGAAATAGCACACTCACAAGGTTTATACTAATCTCAGCATGTGCAATGAATAATGAGAAATCTGATCCTTTTGCAAAAGTTGGCACCTCTTTGATATCAGTTTCCCTAAACCTCGCAATCCTAACTGATGCAAGTTAGAATCTTTAATCTAATTCAACTATTATATCCAGCCATATTACTACCAACCAAAGACAAAAGTGTATTTTCGTATACAAGAACGACTATCTCTGCTTACTAAAGGAATACTTACTACAAAGACTATTACATCAATGGAATCCGAGAATCAATTTAAAAGTATAAAAGACCAAAAGAATCACAATAACAAGAAGGCACCTAGAAATTAACCCACCAGGATAGGCATGCAGAGCTTCAATGGCCGCAGCTCTACTCAAAAGATCTGCCCCCAACATTATCACATGGCCACCTGTAAGCCCATCTTCCTTATACATCTTTGCATACTCCCCCGCTGACTTATCCGACTCGAAATTGGTAACCAGAGCCGGCCCATATTCCTTCTAATCCAAAAGCGTCGACCCAACAATCTGTTTTACTTGCCCCTACAAACAAAAACCCACAAAACAATCACACAAATGTAAAAATACACAAACAGAGTTTTAAGTCCCAAAAGATTTGAACTTTGAATCTCCAATACCTTGTGTATATCAATACAGGGTCGGAAACGAACAGCACAGCTTATGGGTACTCGCCTTAACCCGATAACTAAATAACAACAAAAATAGGTTCTATGTTATTACTACATACAAAAAGTTACAGACCAAAAATGGAAGCAGAAACTTAATGAACATTGCAGATGGCCTAGACCCATCAAACTTCTTTTTACCGAGACCGTTCAATCTCAAAAGCATAACAAAATCAATAGTTCAAACTCAAGGTGACCATACAATTTCATAGATCACAATTTCAATTGGAACAAAGATTGGAAGGAAGCAAGAGAGAACATACCCAAGCTAGACTTGACAAATTAGCTAATATTGAAGCCAACCACAAACTCTCGCTTCGTAAACTCTAAAGAAAAACAATCATACTTCAACAATAGCCCACAAATGAAAACAATAGTCCACAGAAACAATTATACGTACAGATTTGGCGTACAGAGAACGACATACCCAAGCTGGACTTCGTCTCCGACCGGCGTCGTAATTGAATCCTTCCTCCCAAACTCCAAGCTTCAATTCGAGAGAGTAAGACGGAACGGTGCCATTTAGAACTGCCTGGATGATGTCCTCGTCGACGAATTTGGTGAGGCGAGTGAGATGAAGGACTGGACGAAGTCGATGCTGAAGAAGCCAAGGAGGTGATGAGTTCGAGGGAGGAGGAGGAGGAGGAGGAGGAGCTCGAGCTTGGGAGGAGGAGGAGCTCGGGTCTGGGTTCAAAATGGAGGTCGAGAGTGGAGACTGAGGTTAGAGTTTCTAGTTCAGTTTTGGTAGAGTCGAGGGCGCTCTTTTTCTCTAAGTGTGAAAGTTTTAAGTTTTAGTACCCGCTTCCTATAATTCACTTAAACACTTAGCGCTTTCAGGAAAATGAGGTTCCCGCAAATTTTCAAACGAAACATTTAACACCGGTCATTTTAGGAACCGATGTTAACGATACACATTTAAATCGGTTTCTTTCGAAAACGATGTTAGCTTGATTTTTTACATCGTGTGCAAGTCTGACCGATTTAAATGATGTGATGTAAATGAACAGATTTCTAGTAGTGGTACCAAAATATGGATTGTCAAAAGAATTCTTATAAAAAAGAAAAAATTGTGACGAACTTGTGTTCGCAATATTTAGGAAATTCCCATTTGTTTCATCTTTATTACTTTGCCAAAGAATGAATGGAAGAATGGAAAATGGTGTTCTTGTTCAGAAAATGAGTTCTTGCTCTTTTGATCTTTCATTTTTTTTCTTTTCTTTTTGAACGTGTTTTTCTGTTTTCTAATATCTTGTTAGATCTATTTTAGAAAAGAATTTTTAACAAATTTTATGTTTTTGTTGGGAGGAAATTTAATACCATGTCATTTTCCATAACTAATCTTGACCATTGAATGTGTTAATATCTAAGGGTTAGCATAACGTGTAAAAAATTGTGTCAAATAGTGTGTCCATTGATCCTGACCCATCATGTTTTATCACCATTTGTTATGTTGTTGATTCTACCATTTACATGCCTTATGTTTTTGATAGATTAGATCCAATGTTCTAATCATTGTCAATGCGCATATCAAATATCAAGTATCAAGTCAAATTAGTCATGTTGTTTCCGATCATATCGAGTTTTTGGCTAAAGTGTAGAATAGGAGCGCAAGAATCGTACAGCCGGAGTACACTAGTCAATTAGGGTTTTTACCACAAATAGTAAACGTTATTTACTTCATCCGTATCATTAAAACTAAAATTAAGAAGACGCATGAAACTTATGACAGATTCATAGTGCATGATACTAGGGTTTTACTTAATCTTTTAAAGTCTTCTTGCTTAATTGATATAGATCTCACTAATCTATTTGCATACTTTCAGAAAGTGATGGCAGTATCGTATTGGATTGCAATCATTCTGTCACTTTTAGCAACAATTGACAACCATGTATTTCTACTGGAAGCTTCAGACGTAGGAGTTTGCTATGGAACGTTAGGGAATGACCTCCCTGCAGCAACAGAAGTTGTCAATCTGTAAGTACAATTCTTGTACAGGTCGTGTTGGCATTCCCATACAAAGTTGTGACAAAATCCCTTTACTGATCTCGGAGAATCACAGGTAAATGCATCTGCATATGCATGGGATTGCAACGTGTGCTGCAATCCCCGAGTCAGTAGTCAGTTTCATGTGGAGTCCGATTTTGGAAAGTAGGTTTTGGGTTTTATGTATTTACGTTTTTAAAGATTTTTCTGATTGTTAAAATCGTGGTGTTGATGTCCTAGGGTTTTTAGGACTTGTCTATTCCTAATTGATTTTCCTTAAAATTTGTTGGATTTCTTATATGGAAAGTTTCTTTCCTAATTAAAGGAGAATTAGGGTAGAATCTTTGGGGTTAGAGGTTTGGCCGTTGGTCCTTCATATATTCAGAAATATACACGGTCAGTATGCATGCATCTAGGAACGCAAGAATTAGTTGGTGAGTCTTGCTTGTTTGCCTAAGATAAAATCTTCACGAGAGTCAAAACACTTGGTCCATGTTTAAGTGTTCGTGATCATTGTTTCATATGCATAACTTCTCTTGAGAATAGTGGAGGAGCTGTGAAGAAATGAGAGCGATATTTGGAGATCGTTCAAGTGAAGAAGGAGTTCAAGAAGGAAGACAAACTTTGGATTAGTTTTTGTCTAATCATTGTAGCCGAGCTAGTGCTATTCAAGTTTGTAAAGAACATATCCTTCAATATAAGTTAATTCTTATTTTGGGTTCTCAAGAGTAAGAGTCCCGCAGTGTTTTTAATCTCATGATTGAGGTTTTCACTGCGTAACCAAAATCTAGTGTTCTGTGTATTATTTTTGGTTTCTACCCAGTAAGGATTGATACGTCCCTTCCAATCCCCGTTTTCCAGAAAACACATTTTGTCCTTGTATTTTCACTTGGCATCAGAGCAGGTTCTAAAGCTTTTTTTAGTTGATCCGTGGTCAAGGATGAAACGCGAATATAATAGATCGAGCCTCCAGTTCAATAAATTGCCCCCCTTTGTTTGATGGTGAAGATTACTCACAATGGAAGATCATGATGAGGGCATTCCTCTACTCTCAGGATGAAAATATGTGGAATATAGTTGAGACTGGATGGGAACACCCCACCAAGGCTGAAGACTCAAAGAAAATAGAAGGGACATCTGCAAGAGTTCTTAAGCCTAGGAAGGAATGGACAGAAGAGGAGGTTCAGAATAGAAGTTGTGATTTCAAGGCACGGAATTCCTTATACACAACTTTATCCAAGAAGGAGAGGGTGAGAATCAGCCACTGTGACACGGCAAAATAGGCATGGGATCTTCTTGAGGTCACTTATGAAGGCAACAAAAAGGTTAGAGGCCAGAAACTTCAGAGACTTGTCTTAGAGTTTGAAAACATGCAAATGGGGGAGGATGAATCAGTAGATGACTTTCATGCTCGTCTTATGAATGTGACAAGTCAGTGTCACAGTCTTGGTGATCCTTTTGAAGAGCATCGGATTGTCAAGAAAATTCTTAGGTCTCTTTCATCAAAGTTTCAATCCAAACATACAGCTATAGAGGAGACTCAAGACCTGGACACCTATTCTCTTGACGAACTTATTGGTAATCTCAAGACCTTTGAGATGAAGATCAAGCCCGAGAAAAAGGTAAAAAATATTGCTTTCTCTTCTGTTAAAAAGAAAGATGATGTTGATGATGATTATGTGGATTTATCGCTGTTGACAAAAGAGTTCAAAAATTTTCTGAAAAACAAAAAATCCTTTGGAAACTCTTCGAAAATTGCTCCTAACAAACCTAAATGCTTTGAGTGTGGTGGAATTGGACACCTTGTTGCCGATTGTGGCAATAAGAGGTATAATTTGAGTGGAAACAAGGCTCTAAAATCTACTTTGAGTGACAGTGATGAAGACTCTCAATCCGATGGCGAAGAGGTAAATTTTTCTCTTACTTCCTCTTTTGATTCTGAATTATCTGATGTTTCTGATTTAGAAAATGATACTCTTGATGAAGAAACAAATGAAAAGTGTAAGCAATTGTATAATGCTTCAAAAATTGTTCTTCGAAAAAATTACAAATTAAACTTGAAAAAAAGTTGAATCATTGAGAGTGGAAAAAGAAAAAATTGAGCAAAATTTTGAAATTTCTTTGAGAGATTGGGAAGAAGAGCGTGCTAACCTTGTTGATAAGATCAAAGTTTTGCAGGGTAAGGCCGGGTCTCAAGATTGGGACAAGGAACATGATGAGCTCACTAACAAAATCAAAGTTTTGCAGGTTGAAATAAAAGCTCAATCTAATCTAAATGTTTCACTAACCCTTGAAAATGAGAAGTTGCAGGATGAATTATTGAGGGTCAAGGAAAGCTTGAACAAGTTCTCTATAGGGTCTGAAAAAGTCTAAAAAATTATTGGATTAGGCAAACTCATTGCAACAAAGAGGGATTAGGATACAATGGTGAGACCTGCAAGCCTTTGAGGTTTGTAAAAGGTGTGGAATGTGAAAGCTTATCAAGTCAGCCACAAAGTTCTTGTGAAAATGGGTCTGGTTCCAAGTTGCTTGCAAAATCAAAACCACGTGTGGCTCACCAAACACTTCAGAAAAGCTCCTCGGTAAGTTCTAACAAACTTTGTCAGCCTAGGTATATTCACAACCCAAAAACTTCATTCCTACTTGTCATTATTGTGGAAAATTAGGACACATATGTCCTAGGTGCAATATGCTTCGTAGGGTTACTCAAAATCAGAGGAAAACGTTGAGAATTAACTCACCTGCCTCGTTGCAAGCTGAGTTGAAAGAGGGTCTAAATCTGATAGCCAGGATTGCAAAGTTGCCTTCAATCCCCGTGGATCTGGAAACAAAAACAAAGCAGAAGCAAATCTAGATTAAAAAAGGTTCAAATAATCATTTTTCTGCTCATACGGATAATCTTGATAATATGCTTGAGCTTGATTTCGTTCCTACTGAACACAAATTGGCTAATTCGTTTACTAGGCCGTTAGACAGAACTCAATTTGAATTATTTAGAAGCACCGTTGGTGGATGCTCTAAGTATTGATACTCTCACTTCATTTGATCCATTTTGCATGCATTCATGGTGTATGTCTTCATGATAGTATAGGTGCATTTTCTTTACGTTTCTGCATTGTTAGATTCAGTTTCTGGAAATTCAGGATTGAAAAATGGTGGTTTGTATCCCCGAGCGTCTGACAGATTATTTTGAACTTAGATTGACAAGGGCCATACTCTTTTCCTTAAATCTGTGTGCAATGAGGTGCCTAGCATGTTTTGAATTTGCTCTTGCATCACTCTGTAATTGTGAGCTTGAACAACATATTCTCTATCACTTTGAATCCTCACATGCACACATACTCTAAGTGGTGGTAAGTCATATTTGTTGGTTGGCCTGTTCTCAATTCTCATGTTCGAAATTATTCCTTTTTTGTTGCTCCTTGATTAAAAAAAAAATGATGAATGAATGAATGATTTATGGAGCATGGCCAGGATATTCCCAAAGTAAACAGGTCTCGGTCATGACGAATGATATGAGGATTGGGAAGAAACGGGAATGGTTTGGTCACCCCGGTGGATTGTGAAACTATTGACTCAAGTAGATGTGTTCTTTAGGATGTCCTTATTACATCTAGTACCCTAAAGTCATCTGACTTGGGAGCTGCTAGCATAATATTTGTTACATGGGTCGTAGTCTTCTTGAGCAAAAATGTTACTTTGTGTGAAAGGTTGAAAGAAAAAATCCAAAATCATGCCCACACGGTGTTATAAGGGGGGATATAGTTTACGTGATTAAATTTGTTTCGTTTGTGAGCCTTGCTTTTCAGGTTTCCACAAATATTACACACCTCATCTTGAGATATGTTCACTCTTCACAAGAAGAGATATAGAATACTCGATCAACCTCTATCTTACCTTGTGATTGTCGGAATCAATTCACTCGTGTGAACTTATTTTGTTGCACTCTTGTTTATGGTTAAGTGGCAGTGTTCTAAAACGCGGCCGCCCAGGCCGCCTAGGAGGCCCCTAGGCGCTGGGCGCACCCACACCGCCCCGATTATGGGCTAGGCTATTGAGATAGGCGTTCGGTGATTGGGTGGGAGCCTAGGCGGTCTAGGCGGGCGCCTAGGTTGTTTAGGCGGCTTGGACGAGGCGCTGGGCGGTGCACTGATCTATTTTCTTTTTCTCATCAAAACCAAAAACCCAATCTGAAAGTCGAAACCCAGAAGGCACATCTCGACCCAGAATATATCGTCGTCTCTCTCTCTCAATTTGTCGATCTATCGTCGACAGTCAACGGCTTGGCTACACCGGCATGGCGGCATATCACTCTCTCTTAGTTTGTCGATCTGTCATCAAGAGTCGACGGCTTGGCTGCACCGGTATGGCCGCAAATCACTTTCTCTCGACAGCACATTGCTCCTCAATTCCGACTAAATTCTCTACTGACTCGTCGTCTCTCTCTCCTCGATTCACTGGTTGTGTTTGTAAAGGATGATTCACTGGTTGTGTTTGTAAAGGATGAGTGGGTCTATGGTGATGATGGCAGTGATGGGTTATCTGGGTCGTCGTTTCCACCATTTGATTTGTTTCTCCTCCATCTCACTTTGTGTTTCAAAGAAAGAAGAACGAGAGTTATGGGTTTACTGCTCTTGGCCTTTTTCTTTTCTTGGAAATTGGTCTCGGTCTCTTGAATAGCTAAAATAGGTGGAAAGTCTTCATCACATTCATCTGGCCAGTTAACAACACGTGCTTCATCTATCATGAGGATCACAAGTTCATGTACCTTCTTTTTTTTACATATTTTAATTATTTTTAGTTAATTATAGGACTATAAATATTATTTAATTAATTTTATGTCATAAAATAATAAAAACCGCCTAGTCCCCGCCTAGACTCCCGCCTAGGCCCCTAGGCGGTAGTCCCCGGGTCACCACCCGACTAGCGCCTAGCGTTTTTTAGAACCTTGTTAAGTGGTATTGCTCTTGTTGGAAAAACTATGCGAATTAAATCTGTTCTTAGCATTTCGATACAACCCACTCATTGTGTGTTTGCATCACATTCTTGCATCTCTCATCACATGATCACCCTTAGGGGGAGTATTAATACTTGGACTATCTTCCTCTGATTGATTCGACTTGGGCTAGTGTCTACTGTGCACCATCTATTTGTGGTCCTCCTTCTACATCGCTTCCGCTACGTAAGTTTCCTTCGTCATTCTTATTCAAAAAGGGGAAAAAATTAGATGTGTGACTGTGATAATGTGCCTAAGATAAAATCTTCACGAGAGTCAAAACACTTGGTCCATGTTTAAGTGTTCGTGATCATTGTTTCATATGCATAACTTCTCTTGAGATCAGTGGAGGAGCTGTGAAGAAAGGAGAGCGATATTTGGAGATCGTTCAAGTGAAGAAGGAGTTCAAGAAGGAAGACAAACTTTGGATTAGTTTTTGTCTAATCATTGTAGCCGAGCTAGTGATATTCAAGTTTGTAAAGAACATATCCTTCATATAAGTTAATTCTTATTGAGATCAGTGGAGGAGCTGTGAAGAAAGGAGAGCGATATTTGGAGATCGTTCAAGTGAAGAAGGAGTTCAAGAAGGAAGACAAACTTTGGATTAGTTTTTGTCTAATTATTGTAGCCGAGCTAGTGATATTCAAGTTTGTAAAGAACATATCATTCATATAAGTTAATTCTTATTTTGGGTTCTCAAGAGTAAGAGTCCCGCAGTGTTTTTAATCTCATGATTGAGGTTTTCACTGCGTAACCAAAAATCTGGTGTTCTGTGTATTATTTTTGGTTTCTGCCCAGTAAGGATTGATACGTGCCTTGCAATCCCCGTTTTCCAGAAAACATAATTTTCAGTTTTTCACAATCTCTACAAGAAACATAGTATCACCAAAATGAGGCTCTTTGATCCAAACACAGCTGCCCTTCAGGCACTGAAAGGGAGCGGAATCAGCGTCATACTTGGCATTCAAAACCAAGACTTACCCGCACTGGCAGCAAGTCAAGAAGCTGTGAACGCATGGTTCACCACCAATGTTGAGCCTTACCTTGATGGTATTGAACTCAGTTATATTGCTGTTGGCAATGAGGTTATTCCCGGGCCCTTAGGCAACTACGTTTTTCCTGTAATGAGGTTTTTACGGACTATGCTTGATGGCAGAGAGCTGACTGGGATTAAGGTGACCACGGTTGTTCCAGGAACCGCCTTAGGATCTTCATACCCGCCTTCAAGTGGTGTATTCGCAGCGGAGGCTGTTGAAGTCATGACCAGCATTGTTCAATTTATAGCGTCAACCAATTCATCTCTTATGATCAATGCGTACCCTTACTTTGCCTACAAGTCAGACCCTGCCAATGTTCACTTGGACTATGCTCTATTCACTATTAAAACCTCGGTGATTCAAGACGGACCACTCGGCTACTACAACCTGTTGGATGCCATAGTGGATTCGTTTTACACCGCAATGGAGAAAGTAGGCGGCCCTAATGTCACGGTTGTGGTATCTGAAAGTGGTTGGCCTTCTGCTGGGAGCGGACAGTTCACCACCCCAGAACTTGCAGGGACATATAACCGGAATTTCATCAAACACATCAGTTCAAGGGTAGGAACACCAAAAAGACCTGATCAATTCATTGAAGGATACATCTTTGCCATGTTCAATGAGAATCAGAAACCTGAGGGCGAGGAGCAGCATTTTGGTCTTTTTTGTCCTAACATGGAACCTGTTTATCCTGTGTTTTAGATTCTTTAGTGATTAGACAAATAAAGATTCAAGGCAAACTCTGCCTATGAATCTATGATGTTTAGCTGAGAAATAGAATTAATGAAAATTCCCAATTTTCAACTTAATCTGATCTTGTACTTCAGAAGCATTTGGTTCATCCACCTACAAACACATACTATTCAACAGTGTTCAAATTCCAATACAAGGTTTTTATTTATCTAAATGTTCAAGCAGCATTACAATCAAAGGCGGGAGACTGCTTGCTCTTTAATACTTGTGTTGTTCAGAAAAGGGTAATCTGTGTACCCAACAACAGGGTCTTGGGTGTAAAAAGTCTTCCTGACATACTTAGTCAAGGGAGCATTCAGCTTCAATCTCAAAACCAAGTCGGGGTTTGAGATAAAATAGCGACCGTACGACACTAAATCAGCATCACCAGAAGCCACAGCTTCCATTCCTAGCTCTCTAGTAAAACCTCCACTAGCCATGAATGTACCTTGATAAGCTTTTCTCAGAGTCCTCATAAATTCGGCTTCGTCTTGATCACTGCCATGTTTGCCCGATTCTGCTTGACCATAGGCAGCGTAACGAGGCTGAGTCACATGGAGGTATGTGAGCTTTGAGCCTATGTTCTGTTGAAGCTTGTTAAGCCTTTCAATCACAGCAAAGCCTAGGCTAACTGGGTCGGAGTCCATAGCATCAAGGTGATCAATAGCTGGTGAGACTCTGACACCAACTCTATCAGCACCAATGGCTTCAACTACTGCTTGAACAATTTCAATCAAGAATTTGCAGCGATTTGCAAGCGACCCACCATACTCATCAGTTCGATCGTTGATCCCATCTTTCAAGAATTGATCAATTAGATAGCCATGTGCCCCATGGATCTCAATTCCATCAAAACCTGTAATATAGCATATACAGGTCAATCATAAGAGTCAAATCTCAACTGATTACGCTCATGAAGATTAATGTTCTCTAACCATTATGTTATGTTATCAGATGGCATTTGGGTAACAACTTTAGAAAAAGAGTCTGTCTAGCTAATATTCTAGATTTAGAGTGTGACATTACACAGAATGCTCTTATGCACATGAACAATTTATGTGGTGAAGAGAAACTGACCTGCTCGAATGGCATTCACAGCAGCGCGGCGATACTGCTCAACAATGTGGGGAATTTCATGTATTTCGAGGCGTTGAGGCTGAGGGTAAGTGCCATGAGACCCATCTGGCAAGAGAATTTTCCACCTCTTTGAAATGGGATTGTTGGTTGAAGAAATTGGCGATCCCCCACCAGGTTGGTAAACTATAACATAGATCAAAACAGTAAGTAACACTAAGTAACAACATGATCATTCTACTGCTGAAAACTTAAATGCAAAAACGAAGCTCCTGCCAAATGTGTCATGTATCTGCAACAAAATTACCTCCATGGGAAGCACGACCTTCATGCCATAGCTGACAGAAAATAATGGCTCCTTTCGCGTGAACGGCGTCGACTACCTTCTTCCATGCCTCAACCTGTTCATCCGAGAAAATCCCAGGAACATGTGGAAACCTGCTTCCACCATAATATAGTAAGAAGCTACTTAAAATTACCGGGTTGAGGTTAATAATAGGTAACTTCGATTTCAAGGTCGAAAGAGAAAAATCACATAAACATCGAAGGGCGGCCCTACTACGCCACTAGTTACAAGAGAGTGAATGATTGAGAGTAGAATTACGAAATTACCCAGCGGCTGTGTCAGAGACCAAAGTGCCTTCGCTGATGAGAAAGCCGCCGGGGGTTGACCTCTGAGAGTAGTACTCCGCCAGGGCCGGGTTCGGGACTCCGTTCAAGGCTCGGCACCGCGTCATCGGCGCAAGCACAACCCTGTAAGGGCAAATCGGTCAAAAACAAATAAAAACATCAAATGACAAGAATAACCTCCCGGATTTCCCTCGTCACAATTTCCAAGGAAATCGGAAAGCAGCAGCAACACTGACCTGTGAGAGAGATTGAACTTGGCCATCTTGAAAGGAGAGAAGAGAGTAACTGAGGAATCGGCCATTTTAGTTTTCCGATCTGAGAGATCACTAATTGAAAGCTGAGAGATGGACAAGAGAGAGAGGTGTTATAGTGGTGGTGGTCGGCGACTGTAGGTGGCGGGTCCCGACAACAGTGGGGAGGGAATAATAATTGAGAACGATATTCACGTGTGCATTGTTTTATGGATCTCCGACTCCGTTTGTTTATGGAAATGTGGAATAGTCTAGTCATTGTTTTAAAGCTGAGGGTTGAGTGGTTGACTGGAGGTGGTGATGAAACTGGTTGTGGTCACGATTTTGAATTGGGCTTTGGGTTTTGGTATTGAGTAGGAAGTAATATTTGGGCTCAATTTTCGTGCATGACGATACCCTATGAGGGACCCATCGGCCATTTTTCAGTTGAAGAATCAAAAATATGAACCGATGAAACTACATATGATTTCAGATAAGTGATAAGAATATCAACCAATCTTTCGTATGTCACGTGTCAACGATAGATATCGTTACCTTCAACCGAATTCTTATGAATGCATGAACAAGTTCTATTATTATAATTTTAAAATTTATTCACGTTAAAATCAGGGGCGTAACCAGTCACAAGGCTGGTTGGGCTATAGCCCAAGGGAGAATCAAGGAGAAAAAGCCCCAATTATATATGTAAACACATCATATTAAATTATTAAGCCTGACTTCCTTTAGTTCCTTTATTCCTTACCAGAGAGTAGCCGACAGCTCCTCTTCTTGAATCTTGACTTCCTCAGTTCCTCTTCCTCAGACCTCAGTTCCTTTCCTCTTCCTCAGACCTTAGTTCCTCTCAGTTCCTCTTCCTCAGACCTCAGTTCCTCTTCCTCCGACCGAGTTCGTCAGTTCGTAAGTTCCTCTTCCTCAGTTCCTCCAAGGCTCCAACCCGATTAGCTCCAGATCACCCACATAAAGGTAGTTCTAAGTTCTAATTTCATCTCTCCCAAGCCCCATTGATGGGTTTTGCTTGCAATTGACTGTGAGCTTTGAATTTCAGAGGTAATTGAAGTAATCGGAAGACCGGAACTTCGTAAGAGATCATTGAATGGCAAAAGTCTGAAATCTTTCCAAATCGTGTCATTCCTGTGAGTTCTCTCTTTCTAATTCTCTGCTTAATTAATTGCTTGGAGGTCATGAGGTGGATCAGTGGATGTTTGAAATATGTGATAGGGATGGCGGATGGGCTATTGATAAATCATAATCGGTATATTAGTTGCTTTGCGGTGGATTAATTGGTTTGCGGAATTGCGGTGGCTATTGGATAATTGGAAGCTTGCAATATTAAATATGGATGTTTGAAATATGCAATATTATATGTGGTTGCTTTCAGTTGCTTTAGTTGCTTAGTTTTTGTTTTTTGTTGTTTTTGTTTTGGTTATAAGTTATAACCTGGTGCTTGAATCTTGATGTTGGTTTTTGGTTTTTGTATATATATATAATTTTAATAATGATACATATATATTATTATAGGTATTGAATACAATGACGGATCACCGAAAACCCAAGCGGTATAAAAATCTTCTTTCATGGTTTACAAGTGATACTCCATCTAGTGGTAGCGGGAATGAGATTGGGAGTGGGAGTGGGAGTAGAAATGTGACTGATAATTCTGTGAATGATGTCCTTTTAAACTCTTGTCCATCTAGTCCGGTAGAAGAGTGTGGTAATGATAGAGTTGAGACAGAAGTGAGTTTTGATGTTACTTCTCTTGAACGTGATCCTGGAATACGACGTCTAATATGCAAGTATCCTTTGAATGAGCGTGACAATATTCGAAGAGCTTATGTGGTCTTAGGACCATATCAACCCCAATTAAGTAGTTATCCATCTTCTTGGGATGGAGGTCAAGGTCGAAAATTTTGTCATAAATGGTTCAAAGATTGGCATTGGCTTGAGTATTCCATAGAGTTGGATAAAGCATATTGCTTCCCTTGTTTCTTATTTGATAGTTATCCATCCCATCATCCAGCATTCACTGAATATGGGTTTCAAGGTTGGAAGAATGTTATGTCCAAACAATCTGGCATTTTGGGTCATGTGGGAGGCGTTAATTCCCCACATAATACTTGCATGCATAAGTGGGATACACTAAGAAACCCATCTAATCATATTGAAAGAGTGATTAGCACACAATCATCACAAGAAGTAGCAAATAACCGACTTCGGCTTAATTCTACTATAGAGAGTGTAAGGTTGTTGGCAAACCAGGGATGTGCTTTTAGAGGTCATGATGAATCGGCTAATTCATCCAATGGTGGCAATTTCAATGCGGTTTTGCAAGCCTTTGGAAGAGTTAATTTAGAAGTCCACAAAGTCTTACATAATGCTCCTGGGAATGCCAAGTATATTTCTCCAATTATTCAAAGACAAATCCTAAATATTCTTGGTAACAAAGTTAGAACCAAGATTCGTGAGGAAGTGGGAGATGCTAAATTTTGTATCCTTGTTGATGAAGCGGTTGATGTGTCTAATAGAGAACAAATGGCTATCATTCTTCGATTTGTTGATTGTGATGGGTTTATTAGAGAACGATTTTTCAAAGTTATTAGTGTTGCAGACACTTGTTCTCAAACTCTTAAAAATGAGATATCCAAAGTCCTTGCCCAATATGATCTTCAAGTAGAAAATATGTGTGGCCAAGGTTATGATGGCGCTAGCAACATGCGGGGTGAATTTAATGGTTTACAAGCTTTGTTTCGTGAAGAGTGTCCATATGCATATTATGTGCATTGCTTTGCTCATCGCTTACAATTGACTTTAAATGCCGCAGCTAAAGGAGTGCATGATATTTGGCAATTCTTTTCAACTCTAAATGTGATTGTTAATTTTGTTGATTCTTCTGCAAAACGGCATTCAGCATTAAGAGTCATCAGAGAAGAAGAAATTGCAGATTTAGTGGCTGCAGGTACCCTTGAGACAGGTACAGGGGCTAATCAAACTTGCACTTTGCAACGAGCAGGAGCTACTCGTTGGGGCTCACATCTTCGCTCTATTTCAAGTTTGATCAAGTTATTTGGAGCTACTCAAAAAACTCTTGCAGATTTGGTTGCAAATGGACCAAATAAATTACAAGGAGAAGCAAGGAGTGTAGGTAGGGCTATGAAGCGTTTTGATTTTGTGTTTTGCTTGCTTTTGATGCATGATGTCATGAAGATTACTGACTTTTTTTGTCAGTCATTGCAAAAAAAAGTCATAGACATCTTGAATGCTCTAAATTTTCTTTCAATAACAAAATCAAAACTTCAAGATATGAGAGAAGATGGTTGGGATGATTTGATTATGAAGGTTGAATCATTTTGTTGTGAGCATGATATTGTTATGCCAGATATGTCTGCTCCTTACAATAAAGGTACAGAGCGGGCTTGTGAACAAAATATTACAAAGGAGCATTTTTATCAGGTCAATATACTTAATGTTGTAATAGACTTTCAGTTGGCAGAGCTGGATAGTAGATTTACAGATAAGTCATTGAAGCTTCTTGTTCTTAGTGCTACATTTGATCCACGTGATAATTTTCAGTCATTCAGATCTGAAGATGTTTGCAATCTTGCTTTGAAGTTTTATCCTATGGATTTTTCATCATCTGATATGCTTGCTCTAGATATGGAGTGTGGATATTTTCTAACAGATATTCAGAGGGATCCAAGATTTGCCAAGACAACTTCTGTGTCTGATTTGTGTCGGCGGTTAGTTGAATCAAGAAAGTCAGCATTCTTTCCTATGATTTATAGATTGATTTGTCTTGTGTTGGCTCTGCCAGTTTCTACAGCAACAACAGAGAGAGCATTTTCGGCTATGAACATCATCAAAAATAAACTTAGAAATAAGATGGAAGATGACTTTCTTGATGATTTGATGGTTCTCTCCTATGATTTATAGATTGATTTGTCTTGTGTTGACTCTGCCAGTTTCTACAGCAACAACAGAGAGAGCATTTTCGGCTATGAACATCATCAAAAATAAACTTAGAAATAAGATGGAAGATGACTTTCTTGATGATTTGATGGTTCTCAACATTGAAAAAGAATTTGCTGATAGTATTGACAATGATTCTGTGATTGCTAAGTTTGAAATGAGTGGACCTCGGAGGGTACGATTTAGTTAGTTTTTATTATTTTACAACAAGTTTATGCTTGTAACTTTTAATTTAAGGGGTTTTGGTTTTATGTCCCCCCCCCCCCCCTATTTTATGTTTTGAATGATAATATTAAAGGCGTAAGGATGAGCCTCCCACTGGGTTCCAAACCTCAAAAGAAAAAAAAATTACGAGCTTGCAAAATTTGTATGCACTTAAATCCAGCCCAACCCCCTATTCCGATCCTGGATACGCCACTGGTTAAAATACTCAAAATTGTAAACTTTATAAAAATGATAAAACCTATAAATCTATGTAGCCAAAGCAGCTCAAACCAACAAACCAAAAGATAAAAAAATGAAAATTTCAGGTTTTCAACTTAATTTGATTTTGTACTTCACAAACTTTCATCTACATTGAATATAATCAATCTCTATATATAGTTTTATTTATCCAAAAGAACAAGTACAATTTTTCTACAGCATCAAAATCGTAAGGATAGCTAATTCTCATTCACACTTTCACTGTTTAGAAAAGGATAGTCTGTGTACCCAACAACAGGGTCATGGGTGTAGAAAGTCTCCCTATTATACTTATTCAAAGGAGCATTCAGCTTAAATCTCAAAACCAAGTCAGGGTTTGAGATAAACTGGCGACCATACGACACCAAATCAGTATCACCGGAAGCCACAGCATCCATTCCTAGCTCTCTGGTGAACCCTCCACTAGCCATGAATGTACCCTCATAAGCGTTTCTCAGAGTCCTCATGAACCGAGCTTCGTCTTGATCAAACTCTACTTGTCCTTGAGCTGCGAAACGAGGCTGAGTCACATGAAGATAAGCAAGCTTTGAGCCTACGTTTTGTTGAAGCTTGTTGACTCTTTCAATCACTGCCAAGCCTAGGCCAATTGGGTCGGAATCAATAGCGTCAAGGTGATCAATAGCTGGTGAGATTCTAACAGCAACTCTATCAGCACCAACGGCTTCAACTACTGCTTGAACAGTTTCGATCAGGAACTTGCAGCGGTTTTCAAGCGACCCACCATACTCATCAGTTCTATCGTTGATCCCATCTTTCAAGAATTGATCGATGAGGTAGCCATGTGCAGAATGGATCTCAATTCCATCAAAACCTATACATTATCAAAGATAAATCATAAGATCAAAGCTCCCAGTAATGTGCAATGAAGAATAACATTATCTTTTTAAGTATATTATGTTGTCAAATAGTCATATTCGCGACATATTAAAACAAAACTTCTTGGGAGTGTGACATGATACATTACAAAAGTGTACCAATTATGTGCTGCATAGATACTGACCTGCACGAATGGCATTCAAGGCAGCGTGGCGATACTGCTCAACGATCTGGGGTATTTCGTGGGTCTCGAGGCGTCGAGGTTCAGGGTAAGCGTCATGAGACCCATCTGGCAAGAGAACTTTCCATCTCTTTGAGATGGGGTTGTTGGTTGAAGAAATTGGTGATCCCCCACCAGGTTGAAGAACTATAACATTGGACAAATAACAAGTAGAAAAATGATCATTTTATGCTGAGGAATTACTTGCAAAACAAAGCTAGCTCTGCCATTTAAACATGTATGTGACAAAATTACCTTGATGAGAAGCACGACCGACATGCCAAAGTTGACAGAAAATGATGCCACCTTTGGCGTGAACAGCATCGACCACCTTCTTCCATGCCTCAACCTGTTCATCTGTGTAAATCCCAGGAACATGTGGAAACCTGCTTCCACCATAACACAGTATATAACTAAGAAACTACTCATTCCATCTAAATAATTTAAAACAGGGAACTTAGAGTTGGACGTTCAAAGAGTAAAGCCTAGTCAATGAAGTATTGAAAATGATTATCATATTGACTCATTGAGTAACATTCAGAATTACGAAATTACCCAGCGCTTGCGTCCGAGGGCGAAGTGCCTTCTGTGATAAGAAAGCCGCCGGGGGTTGACCTCTGAGAATAGTACTCGACCAGTGATGGCTGAGGAACTTCGTTCAATGCTCGACACCTCGTCATTGGCGCAAGCACCACTCTGTAAAAGAATTAAAGAACAAATTCATCAAAATATTAATCTAAAAATCATTGCGTAAATCTCCAACGTGGTACATGTAGTATAATGAATCGAAAAAATGACATAAAAAATATATATTTGTGAATGAACCCAAAATCAAATGACAAGTATGCCCTGCCGGAAATCTATGTTACTCTGGTCAATTGGACAATCTCCAAGGAAATGGGAAATAAGCGACAGAAGGGTGACTGACCTGTGAGAGAGGTTGAACTTGCCCATCTTGTAAGGAGAGAACAGAGTGAGTCCTGTGGATGAAGAATCTGCCATTTTTGTTTTCCTATTTGAGGTATAGAATTCAGTCTCAGATCAACAAAGCTGAACCGTGCACTGTATTTAAGTTGTAGAAAGAAATGAGGGAGGTTTCAGCTTTATATAGGAAAACAGTGGCGCTTTAAAGCGTCAGTGATGACTCTTAATGGTTGTTCTGGTGGGTTCTGATGGAAAGGTGTGGGGGTCGGTGACTAACAGAGGCGGGTCGTAATCGATGAGGGGGGGAATGTTATTTGCGTGCGAATTGTTTTTGTGGATCTCCGACCTCGTTTGTTATGGAAAAGTTTGGTCAGACGAGGATTTCAAGCGTGTTTTGACTTTTGACGGTGTTACCGTTTAGACGCGGAAGCCCAGTGACCCCGGGGATGATTTTAAAATGGGCTTGGATTTTGATGTTAGACTTTAAGGGCTTGATCTGATCTTTTTCTTTTTCATTTAAGGATCTAAACATCAGAATTGCTACAAAGTTTGTATTCTAAATGCTCAATTGAATAAATTACTACATCCAAATCAATTAGTCTATGTGGCCTTATTTTGATATATATATATATATATATATATATATATATATATATATATATATATATATATTTTACCCCATGTATGTTTGTGTTGGCGCTTAAGTTGTCAGGATTACACATACGTAATAGTCTCGGATATTTCTTATATCTTTAACCATAAAAAGAATGTAGCTCTGCTTGTTCTATTCGAGAGGAGTAGAAATTGGAAAATCATTACTACAACAAAATCATGACAATACCATCATATTTTCTCAATAAACAATCAATTACAATCATATATGATCCCTCCTCTTGAATTTTGACATATCCGAGTACATAAGTTTGACAAAGACCATCTTATGACTTTTCCTTCGACAATCAAAACATTTCAATAGAGTTGTTAAACCAACCATTGAGTACTTGATAATGTAGTTAATTGACAATTCAAAGTTTGACTGTGGTTGATTAGTATTAATTACTGGGGAATTTGAAGCTGCAAAGAACTTATTAGCGTAGGTACAAATAGGTCTGGGCGTCAGGACCCGAAAGACCGAGAACCCGACCCGGACCGACTCAAAAAGTCCGAATCGGGTCGGTTTCAAGAAGAAATATTTCGGTTCGGTGCAAAGCTTGACCTGATTACAAACTATCAATCTCAGTCTCGATCTTAGGATTTCCTAAGTTCGGTCCACCCGAACCGACCCAATCTCAGGCTCTCAGCCCCTCTCTGAGCTCTCTCTCTCTTCCCAAAGTTCAAGTTCTGAATCCAATTCCGATTCCGATTCCAATTCGAGGACAAGACCCAATACGAGGAAGACGAAGAGGATGAAGAAGATGAAGTCTTCTCTTTGAGACTCGACCCTTATGAGAGTACAATCACCGAAACCAGTCAAGATCCCTAGGTTGCATCACCTGCAAAAACTCCTTAAGCTTAGGATCATCAATCTCATCCTCATCCTCACTCCTCTTCTCTCCCATGCCGCCCCGACTTTTCTTGATGGCCTCCTGAGCTTGAAGCTCGGAGAGGAGTAGATCGAAGTCGCCGAAGAAGAAGAAGAAGATATGGTAAATAGAGAACTGCATAATGGGGATTGGGGAGGAAGAAAAAAGAAAGAGAAAAAGAAGAAGACGACGACTGGAAAAGAAAGAGAGAGTAGAAAGTAAAAGAGGGTTCTGGGTTCTGTTTTGTTTTATTTCTACCGCCTAGGATGAAATAAATATAAACTTTGCACAAATTATACTGAGAGCGTCTCATGCTCTAGTGGTTGGGAGCGAGGCTTTCGTGTAAGAGGTCGGGGGTTCAAACCTCACCTCTTACTAAATTTTGTGTATATTTTGCATAAAGCTCGGGAAATTGGATTTTGGGCCTGAAAAGCCCGAAGATCGAACCGGCCCGTTTGGTATCAGTTTCCATTTATGAAAAAGCCCGGACCTATTGTTTCGGGCTCGGTCTCGGTTTTACCAAATTTCAGGCCCGGCCCGACCCGAGCCCAAGCCTAGGTACAAACATTTACGTACCTGAATCTTTATTTGATTTTATACTTTGGTACACCTTTGGTCGTATCCTAGTTAGTAAAACATGAGATAAACGCTTACGTGTATTATTCAGAACTTTATCAAATAATTCATTGAAAAGTTTGATAAAATAATGTTAGTTAATTAATTAGGTAGTTTTTAATTTTAAAATATTAATTTTTATTCAATTTTATTCAATAATATGTGTTTGGTGGGGTGGTAAGGCTTTGGTCTCATATATAAGAGGTCAGGAGTTCGAGCCCCATCAAGGGTGGGAATGGGGTGGGGTTTTTTTTTAAAAAAAAAAAAAGTGTAAAATATAAAGAGAAAAATAAAATAAAAGTCGTGTATAATACTTTTAGATCTAAAAGTATGAGAAATTTAATGAGTCTCTTTCAACAATACGAAGTATGGAAGCATTTTTGAAAAAAAACATCAATACGTGTTTTATTGGTGTTTCATATGGCAAATTACTAACAGAGGTTTATACACACTATTCCATCACATTCAAAACACAATCTCTCTATATGTGAAGGTTTTGTTCATCCAAACGAACAAGAACAATTTCAACAGCATCAAAATCAAAGGGAGGACGCTCATCCTCTTTCACACTTTCTCTGTTAAGAAAAGGGTAGTTTGTGCATCCAACTATAGGGTCATCGGTGTAGAAAGTTTCCTTAATATACTTGTTCAAAGGAGCATTCAGCTTAAACCTCAACACCAAATCAGGGCTAGCTTAAGATAAAATCCCGGCCATAAGACACTAAATCAGCATCACCGGAAGCCATAGCTTCCATTCCAAGCTCTCCAGTAAACCCACCACTAGCCATGAATGTACCTTGATAAGCTTCTCGCAAAGTCCTCATGAATTGAGCTAGCTTCTTCTCTGTCTTGATCAAACTCTACTTGGCCATGTGTCCCTTTTGCATCAATGGGCACAGATATGTGTCCCTATAGGCACACATTCCATTTGTCCCCTTAGGCCCTTTTTCTAGTAGTAACAGCAATGACGTGGACAAATTAAGTCTCGTTTGAGACTGCTTCGCTTTAAAAAAAAATCAGTTTTTATCTAAAATTTTATTATATTTGGTAAATTAATAAAAAAAATGGTGTTCATTGAAAATTATATGTCACTGGCAATAAATTTTAGAAGTTTTTTGGAAGCATTATAACACACGAAGGTTTTGTTAAATTTTATAAAATCTCAGTAACACCCTCATACATTATCGAAAATATTAGCCCTTATCATGTATATACATATGTTCTTATCATGAATGCAATGTAGACATTGGGCTCTAGCTGTTCGGTTTTTAATTTTTATTTTATTTTTTTAGTTCAGATAGATATTAATTTGATTCTAAATTTTGATGATATTCAGCTATTTTTTCGATGATCTATTGTTCATTATTATTGTAGTGTTTTATTGGTCAAAATAATTATTTACATTTTGGAGGGAAAAAAGATAAATGGACATGATCGATTTGTTAAAAAGTGAAAGAAAGAAAAATTAAAATCATGTCCTTTGTGGTCAATAAATATATATACACCACATTTACTTCGAATTTATCAAAAGTTTTGAAGTTGTTTTATGCATTGACAGCGCTTTTAAAAGTATTGCTTACCAAACACGAAACTATTTTAATTCACAACTGATTATTCTCATAACACCGTAGCAGCAGTTTTTTTAAAAAAATTACAGCAATCCCAAACTAGCCCTTAAAATTACCCGTTACATATGTCAAATGAAAATATGAAATGACATGAATATGGAAAATTTCTCTTTTTAATGGAGATGCGTTGAGTTCAAGAATTGTATTGATGATGAGATGTTTTATACACGGGCATGATTTTGAATTGGGTTTGGGTCCAATCTTTGGGTTTGATCAAACTAAGTGCATGGCAGGGGCTTGATCCCCTCGTATTTTCTTGTTTCTTATTTCTTGTTTCTTGTTTCGTTAACGACTTGAATTAGTCATTGAAAATGCTAAAAAGCTTCATTATGCTTTAATTGAATACTCTTGACAGGTTGTGCCATATAAGATGGGATGCATGTGGTTATTAAAAATGTGATTTACCTATCATTATTCATTTGTTTGAGTAATGCTGGATAATTCACCTTTTTGAGAACCACATACATCTCACCTTATGTGACGTTGACGTAGCAAAAAGCTCAATTTTTAGAGAATTTCATTAAATGAC
This sequence comes from Rosa rugosa, assembly GCF_958449725.1. Lineage (NCBI taxonomy): Eukaryota > Viridiplantae > Streptophyta > Magnoliopsida > Rosales > Rosaceae > Rosa > Rosa rugosa. The sequence goes on along the minus strand of NC_084820.1, from coordinate 7,197,003 downwards.
ATGTATTTCCAACATCGACTATCACATGTGATAAGTGAGATACAGTGCTACCTAAAAAAGTGATTCGATCACCTAACATTACTCAATTTTTTTATTATTTAAAATAAAAAAATAAAATAAAACCTTAAGGCACCCCACCTTTACATATGCCAGTGAGAATCAAACTCATGACATTTACAATGTTGGAATTATAACTTACCAACAAGTCACAACTCACCAAGAATTACTCAATTTGTTTAAACATATTGTATTCATCACATTTAAATCACAATAAGGATTTATTCAACCAAACGAACAAGAACAATTTCAACAGCATCAAAATCAAAATGGGGAGAGCTCATCCTCTTTCACACTTTCTCTTTCCAGAAAAGGGTAGTCTGTGTACCCAACTACAGGGTCATCGGTGTAGAAAGTCTCCCTAATATACTTGTTCAAAGGAGCATTCAACTTAAACCTCAACACCAAGTCAGGGTTTGAGATAAAATTTCGGCCAAACGACACTAAATCAGCATCACCGGAAGCCACGGTTTCCATTCCTAGTTCTCTCGTAAACCCTCCACTAGCCATGAATGTACCTTGATAAGCTTCTCGCAAAGTCCTCATGAATTGAGCTTCTCTGTCTTTATCAAACTCGGACCAGCCTACGTTTATTTGAGTAGCGAAACGAGGCTGAGTCACATGGAGATAAGCGAGCTTTGAACCTACGTTGTATTGAAGCTCATTGAGCCTGCCAATCACTGCAAGGCCTAGTCCAATCGGGTCGGAGTCCGTAGCATCATGAAAATCAATAGCTGGTGAGATTCTGACGGCAACTCTGTCAGCACCAATTGCTTCAACTACTGCTTGAACAATTTGAATCAAGAATTTGCAACGGTTTGCAAGCGACCCACCATACTCATCAGTTCGATCGTTGATTCCATCTTTCAAGAATTGATCAATGAGGTAGCCGTGTGCCGCATGAATCTCAATTCCATCAAAACCTAAAATACACCATATAAGCTAGTATGTACGATGAAGATCGAGTACGTGCGTAACATTAATTCTCTTAGATGTGTTATGTATGTGATGAATAGAAGCTGACCTGCTCGAACTGCATTTAAGGCAGCGCGGCGATACTGCTCAACAATCAGAGGTATTTCGTGGGTTTCGAGGCGTCGAGGTTGTGGGTAAGTCTCTTGAGATCCATCTGGCATCGGAACTTTCCATCTATTTGAAATGGGATTGTTGGTTGAAGAAATCGGCGAACCCCCGCCAGGTTGGTAAACTAGAACATTGACCGAAACAAGTAACAAAATGATAATCTTACTGCTGAAGAATGCAAAATGAAGGTTTGACAGTTATATATGTATGTAACTTATTACCTTGATGAGAAGCACGACCTACATGCCAAAGTTGACAGAAAAAAATGGCACCTTTGGCGTGAACGGCGTCGACAACCTTTTTCCATGCCTCAACCTGTTCATCCGTGTAAATCCCAGGAACACGTGGATACCTGTTTCCAGCATAACAAACTAAGAAACTACGTACGTACTTCTTTAAACCAACAAATTTTAAATGAATTAAGAACCTAGAATTCGATCGATTGAGGTCCAAGTGGTGAAGCCACTAGTCAATGTAGTATTGAAGAAAATGATTATCATTGAGAAACATTGAGAACTATGGAAATACCCAGCGCTTGTGTCGGAGGGCGAAGTGCCTTCACTGATTAACAAGCCACCGGGGGTTGACCTCTGAGAATAATACTTGACCATCGCTGGCTGCGGAATTTCGTTATGTGCTCGACACCTAGTCAGTGGCGCAAGCACTATCCTGCACATGTAAACGCAAGATCCGTCTAAACGTACAAAGACTGAAAATTATAACGTAAATCCCCCAAGTGGTATTGGAGTCCTTAAAAGTACTTAATTTTTTGTTCTTTTATGTTTCTACTTTCTAGCTTGAGATTTGCATCTTTGAAAGGTGAGAGGGTTGTACTCTTACCTTCTTGTTTCTGCATGTATTTGGGAGACGTCCCTCTATTTTTCCTTTTTATAATAAAGTAAAAATAAATGGACGACCAGTGAGTTTTCAGAGTGATAGACCCTTCGTCTACGGGTTTGAGGGTGGATCTTGTGTCTTACAATATCTATCTCTAATTAATGAACTAATATTGTCTAAGGGCAATGATATGGGGCCTCAATGAGGCCTAAGATTTGTGGCCTCAAATCTTAGGTGTCATGCCATGTAAGCAAATACAAATTTTTTTTTAATTCCACATAATATATCTTGCCACATCATACTATTGCAACACCAACTTTACCCTTTTATATTTCTTTTTAGATGTTAGGGGGTGAATAAATTACATTAATGAATTTAATTAGGTGATGAAAAAAATATCGGCTATTAATTATGTACTAATTTAAGAGATATGTCTACAAATTATTTGACCAATATTTTTCTTCATTTAATTAAATTTGTTTCCTATAATTTTTCTTTCCAAATAGCATTAATATATTGAATTAGGTGTCAAGAAATAGGCATTAAATTTTCTTTCCAAATATTGATTAATTTCATATAAAAAAATAGCATTAATAAATTGAATTTGAAAAATACGTATGTCTAAATTAAGAGGTAAGAAAAAATTTCATGTTAGTAGCAGTCATTAGTTATCATCTACAATGTAAATATTAGGGAAAAAAACAAACAAAAAATAATAAACTCTATTTCAAATTATTATTATTTTTAGAATAAATGTCAACTCCATTAATAAAACTACATCATAAATGAAAAATACAAAAATAAAACAATGAACATAAAACCTAGCAAAGATACAATTGGATGCAAAAATGCCTCTGAGGACGCATCGGGTGTAAACCGTGCCAGATCCCCACCGCGCCATCGGAGTCACCCAAATCCTCCATATTCATGGAGGAAGATTCAGAAGCAGACCGCGAGGGCGGCCGCTCTCTCCCTTAGCAGAGTGCTAGGTCACTAGATAAAGAATACAATCTAATATTATAAACTCAATTTCAATGTTTAAACCCTAGCTACATAAAGAGAAAAAAAATGAACAAAAGAATATATAATAATCATATGAATATGTATTTTTCACATTATATTTTTAAAATTTGCAGGAACCCAATAAAGGTTGAATTTATATACATGTGTTATGCAAATCTTTTGTTCGAATATATGTGCAAATCTATTGACTGAATTACATGTAATTTTTTCTGTTCTTGATTGAAGAAAAAAAATTGTTGTTTAAATCGAAGCATGAGTGTAACAAAAAGGGAAAATGAAAAAAAAAAAAAAAAAAAAACCAAAATATTTTTTTAGAAAAAATCCAAACTAGCTAATTTAGGGTCATTAGATTCTGGAAGGATAAAATAGTCTTTTTCTCAAGAATTACATAACATGATCTAACAAATAAGTGACGTGTGTAGGTGACATGACATGACACCTAACATTGAGGCCATAAATCTTAGGCCTCATTGAGGCCACAAATCATTTTCCTATTGTCTAATTCTTTATGTGTTAAGAAAAAATTTACTATAATGAATCGGAGAAAATATTAGCAAAAAAAAAAAAAAAAAAGTGAAAGTTGATATATATCTCGGCTGCTAAAAGTGTCGAAGAGATCACTCGTTAGTGTATGTTTGGTTCTAAATTATGTATCAAATTGGCCATCGATTATACTCTATATATTCCGTGTTATGTATTAAACTACATCAAACAATAAGTATACGGTATACCCTCTCGGATTTCTCTCTTGCTCTTGTCAATCAGATAAGTTGGAGTAAACATACCCAACTTGTGAGATAAGACTGACCTGTGAGAGAGATTGAACCTGCCCATCTTGTAAGGAGAGAACAGGGTGGGTCCTTTTGATGAAGAATCCGCCATTTCTTATATATCTTTTCTTATGTTTGAGGTATAGAATCTCAGGTGAGTAAATTAAGGGGGGTGTATTGTATTTGGATTTGTGCAGATTTTTTTTAAATGACAGACTTTTTGAAAAGTCTACAGACTCTTTAAAAAGTTGATAGACTGTTATGGAGTTCTTAAAACCATTGATTTTAGCAACAGACTTTTATTGATTCATGAAAATCTATATACTTTATTATGAATGACTTCTACAGATTTCCTAGAATGTACAAAATATAAAACAAAAAACAAAAAACAAAAAAAAATAAAACAAATGCAGCCCAAACACAAAACAAAATAATAACTTGTTGTCTCTAGAGAATGCTCTAGTATCTTCTAATAGAAATTGACTCAAATAAATAATTGTTAGTTTGTCTAGCGAGTTTGTTCTCATTCCTAATCTCCCAACAACATAAATATACAATATAGATCACTTGATGTTTATGGTTAATTATTCTCATCAATTTTGTTTTCGCCGATTAACATATATTGTAGCAATATTGGTCAATGTCTTGATTTATAATCAATCAATTGAAATTCAATTGTTCAACCTTTTTTTTGAACCATAATATAAATTCAAATTAATGAGAATAATTAATTAATAAGATAAAATTTAGTATGGTTCAAGGTCTTAGGGTTTCATAAATCATTTTTATTGCTATTAAGGTTCGAAGTATCACAATTGAAAAAAAAAAATCACATTCAACAACTACAATGAACATGTTGGGTATCAAAAAAGGTTGATATCATAAAAGATTAGAGAAAAGACAAAAAAGTAAGAAAGAGAGATGATGAAGGACAAACTTCTTCGTGCGTAGAGAGAAGAACTTTGATAGACCTTTTTTTTTTTTTGAAGAGGAAACTTTGATAGACTTTTTGAAATCTTTGGTCTGGAGGCTGGAAAATTATTGGAGTTTGGTATGTATAGTTAACACTACAAAGTCCATGATTATCCATGATTTTCAAATTCCATAAGTATGAATGATATTTTGAATACCTCTATACTTATATTCATTTTTAAAAGTCCTAATTGAATACCCCTAGATTTTGGTGGAATTCATGAAGTCTTTAAAAATCCTAATTGAATACCTCCAGACTTTCATGGACTGTTAAAAGTCTATATTGAATACACCCAGACTTTTAAATTCCATAGATTTCTTTAAGAGTGTGTTTGGATGAGGGAAAAAATGATGGAATTTAATTGAAAGTGAGGATTTCATAATTCCTAAAAGCCAATTCCCTCGTTTGGCATTATCAGATTGGAAATTTTAAATTTCTCTGTGGAAAAAAACGAAGGAATTCGTTATTTAAATTCCTCACTTCAATTTCCACCAAAATAGGTGTCATTTACGAATTCCTTTGCAGTATTCAATTTTTATTTCCAAAACAAGACTTTTTTCTATTTTATCTTTTTATTTTTTTTTAAACTTTCTTAATTTATTACACATTTCAAATCCTAAATAGATGCAACCAAACAATAGAAAATGCAATTAATGGAATTTTAGATTGATGGAATTAAAGATTCCATCATTTATAAATTCCTACGGATTTTATAATTTTCTCATCCAAACACACCGTAAAAGTTCCACTAATTCCATATACAATACACCCCCCTAAAGCTGTGTTTGTACTGAATTGAATAAGTTGTGGAAAGAGATGATAGAGGTTTATATAGGAAATCAGAGGCACTCTAAAAGCGTAAGCGATGACTCTAATGTATGTTCTATCTGGTGGGATCCGACGGTGGTAATCGGAGAGTACAGAGGCGGGTCGCAATGAATAATTGGGAATGTTTTCCGGGTCTTAAACTGTTTTTTGAATTTTCCATGGAATGAATTTCCAACGTAAGACCACGACCCGACGAGTTTGAGTTTGACCGAGGAGGCTTGTAACTTTGTAAGCTTGTTAGTCACACAGCTGTTGATGATGAGACGTTGTGGTCTTTTTTTTTTTTTTTGGCAAAGGATGAGACGTTGAATTCTGCATGGGCATGATTTGAATTGGACTTGGAAGGTTATATTGGGCCCGATCCTAACCCTAGTGCATGGCGGGCCTTGGTGGGCTTGAGGCTCGATCCCCTCGTATGTTCTGGTTTCGTAACAAGTTAAATTGGTCCTCGAAAATGCTAAAAAGTTCTGTTTTCCGCTGTGCTCCAAACTCAATCTTCTCAAAAAAAAAAAAAAAAAAAAATTGAATACTCTCAAACAAAGAGGTCACGTATTTAACATTCTATTGCCTTTAACCATAAAAAAATTTGGCTCTAAATCAGTGAATTCATTTTAAAATGATAATAATAAGATTTTTCAATAAGAACCACAAACTAATCATAAAATGGACCATATCATCTAAGTATGTAAATTTGACATGGACCATTTTAAGCCTTTTCCTTTCATAGTTTGTCACATCAACCATTCATTCGGTATATAACGATCTATTCTTAGTAAATCAAAGATCGATTGCGGTTGATCAGTGAAGTTGCAATGAAATTCTTCTCCATTGTGATTTGTGCCACAAAGTCAGCCACACAAGGACAGAGGCGGAGCCACATAGGGGCCTAGTGGGTCCCGTGCCCCATTGAGATTGATACAAATAGAACTTAGATTACATATATAACCAGTTCCCAAGTTGGCATAGTGGTCTAACAACCTCTATTGTGGACACTAGGTCCCTAATTCGAGTCTTGCAGTATATTGGGTTTTTTCTTCTTCCTTTTTTTTTTTTTTGGGCATATAAAAGGGACAATATACAAATCTCCATACAATACAATACAAATATACAATACCTATGAAATCTCCATACAATACAATACTAATATAAGTACTATAGGCTTTTTTTTTTGGTATATAAAATACAATACAAATATACAATACCTTTCAAATCTCCATACAATACAATACTAATATACGTACTATAGGCTTCTTCTAGCTCTCCTTTCTATATTTTTCATGTGGTTTTCACACCAATGAAATCACGTCGAAGAAATACATACCGTTGTAATATATAGATTACATATACAGTTTTTTTATTTTATGTTTTGCTATGATTAATATTTTTTTTTGTGCCCCAGCAAACTAAAATTTATGGCTCCGCCACTGCACAAGGATATGGGATAAAAAGTCATATATGGCCAGCCAACTGTGTCATTTGTACTGCTAACCTTTCTTTTTTGTTTGAATACTCTGGCCGTCTTGGTGTGTTATATTTCTTTTTTACTGCATTTTTATGTATATTGTGATGTTTAAATCTGTATTTGGTAATATCACAATGAAATTTATTGAAAATATTTGGTCGGCTAATTGTATCCGACAAATGAATCATTTTGATAGTTAAGATCTTCATGATGATTGATTAGATACATATGAAGGACTAGATCTCCGATTTCAATGATTTCTTGTGTATAAGACATTTTTTCTTCTTCTTTCAAAAAAAAAAAAAGGACCTTTTTTCTTCTTTTTTTAATTTGTGAAAAGAAATTGAATGTCAATTTTGTAAAATTACATATTATGACTCGATTTGATAATGCATAATAAAAATTGTGTTTGACCCAAAGCACTAAAATTGACCAAAATTATCCAATTTACCTCAGCAATAAAAATATTCCCACTAACCTAATTTAAAATAAAATATCAATTTTGCCCTTAAACTAATTAACAAACTACATTTTATGCCACTATCTCATCTCTCTCTCTCTCTAGCGTTATCCGCGTCGCCAGGGTTCCTACAGATCCGACACACATCCTCTTCCTCTTCCTCATCGTCGTACTTTGCCGCCACCGACGATGACGAAGAAGACGACGTCGACACGTTCGCCTCGTTGTTGTTCTCCGCAAAAAGGCGCTTGGCGACTCGGGATGTCCCGGTCTGAAAGCTGTGGCGGCGCCGGGGCGATCTCCATGGGTCGGGTCAGGGGGTTCAAATCCAGGCGGCTTTGGTGATCGATGGTTCCTCGGTCTGCGTTCCCGAATTGGATTTGAGGGGGTTGGGTCTAGGGAAGAAGGAGATAGGTGAGTGCGGGGCCTTCATGCTCTGGAGACGAGCTCATGCTTTTTTTTTTTTTTTTTTTTATAAAATGGGGGCAGAAGGCCTATAAAGAAAGAAAAAAGAAAAAAATGTTTTATTAGTTTAGTGCATGTAGATGTGTTGGTAAGGTTGCTTGCTTCGCTCTGGATCAGAAGGCACCGTAGTTGGTGCATTGAATGCTCTTCTGTACTGGAAAGTGATGATGCAAATCAATTCTAGGTGCCCAAATCAATTTTTTTTTTTTTTTTTTTTTGTAAAATGGGGGCAGAAGGCCTATAATGAAAGAAAAAATAATGTTTTATTGGGGGGCAAAAGACGTTTATTAGGGGACAATAAATGTTTTGAATTGATATAATATTTTTTTTCTTTTTTCTTAATCAAAATTTTATTTGTCTAATTTTAGGGAGAATAGTTCTCATTTTGGCGACCGAAAGGTCTATTGGGGGAAATACAGGTTTATTGGGGGCAATACAAGTCTATTGGAGGGCAATAAATCTCTCCGGCCCTATATGAGATCTCCAACAACCTCTTTGGAGACTTCCGGCGAGGTTTCATAAACCATTATTGCCCCCCCTAATAAAGGTATATTGGGGGGCAATAGAGGTTTATTGTCCCTCTAATGGGGGGCAATAAAAGTTTATTGGGGGCAATACAGGTCTATTTGTGGGGCAATAAACCTTTCCTGCGACCTATGAGATCTCCGAAGACCTCTTTAGGGACATCCGGCGAGGTTTTTAGAGAAGTCCGGTGGGTGGCGGCCGATGACTGAAATTCGGCGACGGGTAGCCGAAATCTGACGACCGGTGACAGGATTCCGGCCAACGGGGATCAGTGGCCGGACTCCGGCGAAGTCTCCTATGGCTTCTCTCACTTCCATTTTCTCTCTTTCTCTCTATATGTAACAAAGATGTGAGGGTAAAATAGTCTCAAAAATAATAATAATAATAATAATAATAACTTAATTGAGTATTAGAGTCTTTATGGGTAAGGGAGAATAAAAAAACTTAATAGGGTAAGTGGGAAAAAATCCCTAAAATTAGGGTAAATGGACAAAATCTCTAATAAAAATGTAGTAAACTATCCCTTATGGGGCGGATCAATAGTCACCAAAATTATAGTTAGTCGTGACCACTTACCCAATTTCAGCTTCAAAATTGCCCACTTACTCCAGTAAGAGATTATTGTGCCCACTTACCCATTTAAAAATAAAAAGACTATTTTAGACAAATTTTCATTATAAAATTAAAAGCATGCCATTCTCTCTCTCTCTCCCCTCTTTCAATTCCAAGCTGACAACGGCCTCTCTCTCTCTCTCTCTCTCCTATGCTTCCCGAGGCCGTCGTCCGAGGCCTGCATACTCGCCACCAGCGCTGGTTCTCCTTCTCCTTCTCCTTCTCCAGATCATCCTGCCTCGCCTCTCCGCCTTCCTCGGAGACCTTAACTTCCGGCAACGGAGCCACTCGGGCCGGGTACGACACCGAGCTTATGGAAGGGCCGTACTTTATGAACCGAGCGTGTTCTCTGGTCTACGGCGAGTCGGGAGAGCCGTGAGGAGGAGCGTGCGACAGTGGCGGCGGTTGTGTTTGTGCTGATGATTGCGGAGCCGGGTCCGGGTCGGGTGAGGAGGAGTGTTGTTCGGGTTTGGGAGCGTAGGAGACAGGTTCGATCGGAGAAGGCTGGGATTTCAGGTTGGATTTCCGGCGGGTGCCCAAGACTGGTGCCCAAAGCAAATTCTGGGTGTCCAATTATGGGTTTTGTAGTGTGAAATAAGATCTTGGAGGCTCTGGCATGTTTCACTGGAGGTTGTTGCAGAATTTTTTATATTTTTTTTTGGGATGTGAATAGCTACAGATATTTCACTTCTTCATCATGTGTATAGTTCCTATAATCTACAGATATTTTTTTTTTCTGTTCTTTTCTTTTGATCTTTTCTTAAAACAAGTAACTTGATCATGCAATAATAAGATTACATTTCCTGGCTACTGGGGGGCAGTAGACACATTATTGGCCCCCAGTAGACTTTGATACGATGGACAGGAATCACTATAGTGTGGTGTTTTGATAAGTTACCTGTTGTTTTCTATGTATTAAAGTCAAATTATCTGTGAATCCTACAAAATGGTTCATTTTCGGTGGTCTATTGGGAGACAGTAGAGACATTGGACTTTGTATTGGGGGGCAATAATATGATTATTGGGATGCACTAATATGATTATTGGGAGCCAATAATATGATTATAAATTGATCAATTGTGCCTGTAGTGTATTCATTTTGGTTTTGGGAGTTCATACAATTCACTGGACGGCAATAATATGATTTTCGGGAGGCAATAATATGATTATTGGGGGGCAATAATATGATTACTGGGGGGCAATAATATGGTTACTGGATATTATTAGGGACCGGTCGCCGGATTCCGGTCACCGGTCGCCGGCGCCCTGCCACTGGTCACCAGAGGCCGGCAAGGTGGAGGATGACTTCTCCCTCTAAGTGAAAAAGAAGGAGAGGGCAAAAAAGTCTCAAAAAAAATAAAAAAGAATTAATTGGGTAAATGGGAAATAATCCCTTAGAGTGTTTTGGGTAAATGGGGTTAAAAAACAGTTGGTGGAGCAAGTGGGCAAATTTTAAGCTAAAATTGGGTAAATGAGCATTTTCCCTAAAATCTATTCAAAAGAAATTATAGTTAAAATTATACACTAATTCTAGACCATTAGATTAGATAACAACTAACGGTTAATATTAGATAATAATTTTCTATTTGTTTATTTTTAATAAATACATATTCTAAAATACACAAGAAGATGATTATTCTTTTTTCTTTTTTCTCTATCCTTCATTTTAGGGGTCATCATGGGCCAGGCTAGGGCCGGCCCTACCCTAAATTTTAGGACTTAGGATCGGGTCGGGCCTAGTCAAAGTCAACAAAATTTAGGGCCGAGCCACTAGGGCCGAAATGGGCCTAAAAGGGCCTTAATTTGTTTAACAAAAAGAAATATATTATTTTTATTTTTTATCTCAAAATGTGGCAATGGTTATATAGGTAATACAAGACTCATTGACAAGACCCGCCCCGGATTCCACCCTGGAATCCGAAGTGGCCCTGCGGGACCCACTTTTAAAGAAGGTTTACCAAAAATTTCGGCATAACCTCCCTTAAAAAGGGGCAACCCAAAAACCTGCGGAAAACAAATTTCACTTCTAATAATTCAACCACATACCTCTGGAGCCACCCTGCTCCCATCATTCAACCGACCCAAACTTAAAAATAATAATAGGGTATCAAGTACTTCAAGTCTAAGAAACTCCAAGATTTAGGATACTACAATTCACAAAGTTAGGTTGTAGACCTCAAATATAATTCATTACAAGTCTGGGTCACAAATCCCATAGTAATCAGAGCAAATCTAGGAACGTAAATTAACATAGAGTACAGTAGGTTAAACAGGTAACCTACGAAATGTGATGACGGAAGCGGATGCGGTCACTATGGCTCACTCCTGAACGCCGAGCAGCAATACTGTAAACTGGGCATTTGAAACCGAAGGGCCCAGGGGAAAAGTATTGAAAAACACGTTAGTGTGAGTGGACAAAAATAAACAAATTTTAACAAAAGGAATTTAATACTTTCCCCATTTATTTCTCTAAAAACTCCCGATGCATGCAATGTTTAAGGACAACAAAATAAGAGAAGTTCTGTACAAGAAAAACCGACTAGCCCCGCTAGTCACAAACTAAAAGAAAATATTGAAACTCTGTTACTCAAGAAAATAGGACCAGCCCCGCTGGTTAAACGGAAATCGAACTAGCCCCGCTAGTCAAAAATAGTAAAGTGAGTAGGGGAAGACGATAGCCATACGAGTGAGCCTCCCAGGCTCGGGTGATAGCCTCCCAGTCTAAAGTACTCCCATTACTCCCGTAATATACCCTTACGCCACTAAGTGTAGCGATAGGATACTGGGCTTCAGAATTACTGTCACAGAGACAGTAACCAGTGCCACAAAGGCGGAGGGCTTCGGTGATCCCATCACCTCGCCACAAAGGCGGAAGATCAAAGCTAGCAATGATAAAAGTCACCCAAAGTATGACAAAAGAAAATCCGAAAACCACAGTAAAATCATAAATACATAAGGCTTCCCCAACTCTCGCAAAAGAATTTCCATGACGTGTCCCACATGCCAAGATAAACTCAGATTCAAAAATAAATAAGATAAAATAAGCATAATCCAATGACGTGACCCCGCAAGCCATAAAATCTTCAAATAATAAATTATCCAAAACCATTTCCGAAAATAACCATATGCACGAGAAAGTAATACGATAAATAAATTATCATCTCGGAAACAAATAAATAAATGCATGCATCATTCTTTGAAAATAAAAGTCCACTCACAGTATATGGTCAATCCTGACGTCGCTCGGTATTTTCCTCGTATGGGGACTCCTCTCGTCCTGTACGAATAGCACTCGTAAAAATATATTTACAGGACGGAAATTAACTTTACGATAATTAGAAATTGAAATTCAAAACGTCCCCCTTCAAAATCCAACTTCTCAATTCACATCGAATCCATCCGTAATTCTCCAATAATATTCATTCATCGATATATAAATTCTAAAGTGAATTCGAAAGAAATTCGACGATCGAATTCATGTAAATCACCAACCGATAATTTATTTTCAATTCATAACTCCTCAAATTTTCAATCAAACTTCATGTATAAAATTTTACAATCATTATAGGATTTATAGAGCCAAAACAGTAATTAAAACGCAGCTCTACGTGCCACCACGCGCCACCCACAGTGGCCGCGCGTGGGGCCCGCGCGCCGGCGACCACTACCTCCGATGGCCACCAAATTCTGGCAGCAGCAACATCACAACATACCCAACAATTTCTTCAACTACAACACATTCCAATTTTACCTTGAAACAGTCGAAACCGGCTGGAGAAGTTTTTCCAGAAAAACTCAAGAACCCTAGAATTTGAAATCGTCGATTCGACCTCCACACTGCAAATCGTGACTCAAGGCTAGGGGCAAAACAATCCTGGGCAAAAACCGAACCTTCGATGGTGATTTGGTGGTCGGGGATGGCCGGAAACGATGCAATCGCCGGAAAAACTCAAACTGCCCCTAAGAGGGAACTTGCTTCGATTCGAGGTTCCTCGGCCAAATCGCCACAAAATAAGGCCACTAGGGTGCAGAGAGGAGGGAGGGGCTCCTGTGGTGGCCGGCTGCACGCCGGTTGGTGGCCAGAAGACGTGGAATCGAAGGAAGGAAGAAGAACCCGAAAGGGAAGGAAGAAAAGTCGGGGGAGAGGAGAGAGGGAAGGGGTGGGTTTCCGGTTTTGGAAACCTACCTCAGTAAATTTCCTTATATAACTAAATTTTTACCATGAATAGTAACTTTCGTATTTCACTCATAGCTTTCACATATAAACTCCAATTTTTACGTACCACACGTCCACGGACTCGGTTTAACGTCCTCTACAACTTCCATGAAGGAAACTTTCTCAAATTTTGACCCAAACAAAAAGTCAACTTCTAGCAACCCCTAAATTGATAAATACGGGGTGTAACACTCATTGTTTTTTGTTGATCATATTTAATATAAATATCTATATTGGAATTAACTTATAAGTTATAACATTTATAAATATTAGTTAAGATGGTTATATTCAATTAACTATCTCTCTATATCTCCCAAAATTAATTGTTGTTTAACAAAGGAAACAAAAATTAAAGAAAATAAAGCTTAGGAAACCAATTACAAAAAAGAGATAAGTTGTATGTTATAGACTAAAGAGAAACATATTTAAAAAATAGAAAAAATAGAAAATTATTAGGACTTAATTGGGCGGGCTTAAAGGGTCGGGCCGGGCTTAGCCCTAACGGGCTCAAACGGGCCGAGCTTCATTTGCATGACCCTTACCCTACCCTATTTGAGAAAGGGTAGGGCCGGCCCGCCCTAATGCAAGGGCCTGGTAGGGCTTCGGCCCTACGGGCCGGCGGACCTAGGGCGGGCTTAGGGCTAAATGATGAGGCCTACTTTATTTACTGTAACAAAACCCAATTTGGAATACCAAATCGATCAAGATTGTCTATTTAGTTACTTTCTTCTCTAACCTTATTCATTGCAAGTTATCAATCTGTTTGCACCTGGTTTTTGCACGTCGACCTACTAAGCTCTCGTTGTTGGATGAGAGAGAATTTTGGCTGAGATTAAGTAAGTCACTCAATCATTCAGTCGAGAATGAAATTAATTGGTCATTCAGCTGAGATGAGGAAATTAGTCAAATAATCATTAGGTCGACCGAGAATATAGAGTTTAGGTCATACGGCCGAAATGAAGGTATTGACTGAAATCAGAGTTTCTCGGTCACTCGACCGAGATTATAGTTTTGAGTCGTATGACTGGGCGTTGTTCGGTCACTCGACCGAGATTAGAGTTTTGAGTCTGAGATAAAGACATCGTTCAATCACTCAGCCGAGGTTTGAGATTTTGGGTCGAACAACCCAAAAGATGATGAAAGTGGATCACACATTACATGGTTGGGAAATCCAAGTTCAAATGAGTGACTATGCAGATGGGCTGAGAAGGATCTTAGATATGCTCGACCAAGCTCAACTGACAAACATCTGCCGAGGAGTCTGTTCGAGGAAGGAATCCTCACAAGGAAAGAGTTCAAATCAATTAAGGATTTCAATTGTAAAGATTCCAGATATTAGCCGAATCATAACATTTATGGACGAATCAATCTTAAAAGGAAGGAGAATCCTACTTAAATTCCACTGCTTGGATGACAAGTTAGCTAGGGTTTTGATTTGTATATATAACACCTTGTAACTCATTGTAAAGGGTCCTGCACCACACAAACAAATCAATATACAACTTTTACTCACAAACTTTTCTCTTGCTATCTCATAGGTACTTTGCCTTCAATTCAACTTTTACAACTTGTTTTCATTTCTAGTTTCTCAGTTTCAATTCAATACTTTACATTCAAGCACTTTACTTTCTTGTTCATTTACTTTATTTGCACTTTACTTTTCGCACTTAGGAGTAGTTTGGAACATAGAATTATCATCCATTGATCTCTTTCGGCCAGTCCGGATTGGATCGATGCGATTTTCTATTCACACACATATCATCTCACAACGCTTTGACAACCAAGTCCACTTCACCTTCTTCTTCACCGTAATTTGCGAGTACCTTCATCCGATAGATCTCTCACTTGTCACTCGAACCTTTGAGTTTACCCAAGAAATGAACGTGATAGAAGATCCCGGTCAGGATTGACGCCTAACCGAAGTCCTTGCAACAGAGGCTTTAGAACCTAACAGTCGAGAGGGCTCCTTCCTCGGCCTATAATCACTTGAAAGCAGTCAAATACAAGTGCAAATCAGATCTGAACCTCGCTCGGCCATTCGGCCGCGAGTTGGCACGCCCGCGCAATTTCAGAAGGACGATTCAACCACAGATCCCTCGGCCCTTATTTCGGCCGAGACGATTTTGAGGCAAACACAATCTAAAAACTACTTTTAAATTTTCATGTAACATAGTGTAAAATTTGTTTACATGTAAAGAAAAAAAATTCTTCGTTTGTTGATTTTACTCCTTAGGTACTCAGGTTGCTGATCTATCAAATGACATTTTTTTTTTAATTTTCTTTTCTTAATTATTAATTTTCTTGCAATAGATGAATTAGAGAAGGGGAAAAAAATATATGAGAAGATAGATCACCTATAATTATTGAGAATTTTTAAGTTGTCTACAATAAATGAATTTGAAGGAGAATGGGAAAGAGATTAATGGATAGTTATTTGATTAGATATATAACGGAATATATTATTTAAAAAATAAATAACATATTTTGTTTGATTTCAACCATTAGTTGTTAGATGATCTAATGGTCTAGAATTATAAATTTAGGTGGCTATTGATCCGCCCCATTGTTTATAAAATTGTTTAACAAAAGAACTATTCTTGGAATTAATTTCATAAACCCCTCAATCCATGTTTCCCTACGATATCCATGTGCGCCCATAAAAGTTGTCAGTGCACCCAACATTGTCAAATCGAAAAAATTCAAAAGATCAAGTGTTAGTCAACTAAGTAGCACACCGATCGCTAACTTTAAAAGTTGTCACTTACGAACCTATCTTTGCGAAATAGATGCATCTTCAAACACCAACATCAACTAAGCCACTATTGCCGAAGTAGGCTACGATTACCAACCAAAGTGATATTTTCCCAAAGCATTTTTTCTTGAACCCATTCTACCCTTCAACTTTTTTTTTACTTCTTTGGCTTTCTTTCTTCTTGTGCTATGATTTGCAGATTTGCTACGTGCATTAATATATCCAAAGGCTAAAAACAGGTAAGAATTCCAAAGCCGAAAAGATATGAACAAAAATGAAAATCACTATACCTCAACAGTGTCCGACTGCCCTAGCAATGATGTTGCCGTGTTGGTAGATCTCAACTTGGTGTTAGGAATTCGACCTAGAATTCCTCTTGCGGAAGCAGACAAGTGCAAAACAATATAGATAAACGATCGAGAAAACAAACACGAACTTGTTAACGAGGTTCAACAAAGAACTTTGCCTACGTCCCCAGGCTGCTTGGGTTTCACTATAAAAGAAGAATACACGAACAAGAATACAAGAATCTCTCACAAGAAGTTCTCACCAACTCTCAAGACCTCACTTGCTCTCTCTCTCTCTCTGTTTAATGCTTCAAAGACTTAATCTACTACTACAACCTATGCCCCTATTTATAGATATCTAACCATACCCTATAAGACATTGGAAACCTATTCCCAATAGACATAGAAACCATTACCAAGTAGGATTATGTAAGCAGGTAGGAAACAATCAAAACTCCTCTTTGATCAAGGATTAACAAATCCTTATCCTATGTGGAATCGGATCCACACACCCAACAATCTTCCACTTGGAGTCGATTACACCAGTAGCTAACATTTTTCAATACTCTTCAATCATAGCAACACAAAACCCATTGTTACAGCCAACATCTCCTTCTTCAAACTTGGAGACCAACTGAAGCCAAGCACAGCTTCAGTTTACTTATTGACACAGACTTAGTCAACATATCAGCATGATTCTCACTTCCTTGAATCTTCAACAATTGCAGCACTTCATTCTCCACGAGTTCTCGTATGTAGTGATACTTCATAGGAATGTGTTTAGTCCTTGAATGAAAAGCAGGTTTCTTTGCCAAGTGAATTGCACTTTGACTATCACTGTGCAATGCACAATTCTCTTGCTTTTTACCCAATTCCTCCAACAGACCCTTTAGCCACACCATCTCCTTACCAGCCTCTGAGACTGCTACATACTCAGACTCCGTTGTAGACAGGGCCACTTGCCCTTGGAAATTTGAGACCTAAGATACGGCAGCACCACCCACAGTATAGACATAACCAGTAGTAGTAGTACTCCGACAAGTATCATGATCGCCTGCCAAGTTTGCATCAACATATCCTTGTAGTTCAACACTACCTCTCTTAAAACAAAGAGACATATCAGTAGTATCCCGAAGATACCTCATGATCCACTTCACAGCCTCCCAGTGTTGCTTTCCTGGATTACTCGAGTACCTACTCACAACTCCAACTGCATGAGCAATATCGAGTCTAGTACACACCATAGCATACATTAAGCATCCAACTGCCGATGCATAAGGTACATTCTTCATATATTATTTCTCTTTTTCGCTCTTGGGTGATTGTTCCTTGGACGATTTAAAGTGAGCCGCCAACGGTGTTCCTACAGCCTTCGAGTCATCCATATTGAATCGCTTAAGCACCTTCTCAACATACTCCGCTTGTGAAAGCTTCAGAGTACCAGCCACTTTATCACGGATAATCTTTATATCTAAGATTTTCTTCTCCTCACCCAAATCCTTCATCGCGAACTGGTTTGACATCTCTCTCTTCAACTTCTTAATCTCATTGAAGTCTTCCCCAGCTATCAACATATCATCCACATACAATAAAAGAATGATATAAGATTTGTCAAACCTCTTGAAGTAACAACAGTGATCAGATTGACATCTTGTGTAGCCACTCTAACACATGAAAGCATCAAACTTCTTGTACCACTGTCTTGGGGCTTGTTTCAAGCCATAAAGGCTCTTTTGCAGTTTGCATACCAAGTCGTCCTTACCAGGTGCTATAAAACCTTGTGGTTGCTTCATGTATATGACCTCCTTCAAATCACCATGAAGAAAAGCAGTCTTGACGTCTAGCTGCTCCAAATACAGACCTTCAGCTTCCACTAAACCAAGCACCACCCGGATTGTGGTATGTTTCACAACCGGCGAAAAGATCTCATCAAAATCAATTCCCTCCCTTTGCTGAAATCCTTTCATAACCAACCTTGCCTTGTAACGTTTGCTCCCATCAACTTCTTGCTTAATCTTGTAAATCCACTTGTTATGCAATGCTTTCTTACCTGTTGGTAACTTAGCTAACTCCCAAGTATTGTTGGAAATGAGAGAGTCCATCTCATCTTGCACGGCACCCTCCCACTTAGCAGAATCTTTATGTTGCATTGCCTCATCATAACTCACGGGTTCACCACAATCAGTTAACAGCAAATAGTTAGCACAAGGCGAGTATCTATCAGCTGGTATTCCTTTAGTACTTCTTGACGATACTCTTGGCACAAAAGGAGGTGTCACTGGCTCATCACTAGGAACTTGTTCTTCAGGTTGTGCGACCTCAGGAGCTTCTTCTTGTTGTTGTTCCTCCCCATGATTTCCCTTAGACACATCTTCATTGGACAATTCTTCCAATCTTGCAAACTGCCGATCTTTTCTTACAGGACTTTTAGGCTCTGCTGCTTGCCTATTGTTGTGAAATTTTAATTAAAACTCGCAAGCGCACGAATCATCGTTAGTATAGTGTGCAAGTACGAGGTCGTTCCAACTGAGGATTGATAATCAATTTAAACCCTAACTCAATTAATCCAAACACAAAATCACATAAACAATCAAACTAAAGAAGATATTGATTTTTGGGTTTTTCAATAAACAAATAATTTGAGAATTACAGAAACAAACAAATAATGATAAAACCTAGGGTTTCGAAATCAACCACTAACAATCCTATTTATGTTTCAATGCAATTAACAGATTCTTTTGTTCCTCTAGATGATAATTCCCGTAGCTAAGTCATTCTCAGGTACTCTCTATACCATAGTTTTCCTTAAGTGTATGATGCTCTCCCTCTCGGGTAAAGATCGTATATCCTAACTATGCAGTTTATCCTTCTCAGGTATAAATTTAACATGCAAGACTCATTACGCTTTAGAAAACAAGGGAATCAAGCAAACCATTAGTCTTTCTCAAGTAATAATGTAATTTACCACACTTAATCACAAGAAGCTAATCAAATTATATTACATCTCTGCTTCAAATTTGTCTTCCAATTACTATATGCAAAGCCCTAAGGTGATCAATCAAAGAACTTAAACATAAAGCATCAATTCAAATAGTGATTAAGCATTCATCATGAAGAAACTATAAATCCATCAATATAACATCAAAGTACATAAGCAATCATGCTAAGGCATCAGCTTAACCCTAGAAAAAGGTTTAGCAAAAGATAACTAAAGAAAACATAGGAAAAACTTAAAAAGAATGGAAAGGGAAAATAAGGGAAAGATGGATGAGTAGTCTCTGCTCCTTAGACGTCTACATTGTGCTCCCGAGACTCCCTCTTATGTGAAATTCGTGCTCCCTTATATATAGAAGATTTCTGCTCATCTTTGGCTTCATGTTTCCTTGTAAGACTTGAGAATAGATTCCTTTCTTCATTTGGAATGGGAAAACCTTGAAATATCTATTGTAGAAGTAGGAATAAGTTCATCACTGAATCCTCATCTGAATTAACTTCCTTGAAACATTAGGATTGACGATCTTGTGCCACGGAACTTGAGTTCTCCACGAATGGTTGTAAATTCCCAAGCAGATTTCCTGTCCGACCTATCTTCACTCAAATAATCATAACTTGCTCTAGAAGAATCGAAATCGAGATCCGTAAAATTATACAGAAAGTAGACATCCGTAGCTTTCCATACGTATAAGGCTCATTGTCTGATTCGATCTGGGTAACTCCCAGTAATTCGGCGAAGTTGGATGTTCTGCACAGGCAGATTCTGGAACGTGGTATTGCAATCGCCTTTCAATCCTACTTAGCTCATTCTAGCTTCTTTTCTTCTTTCTATGGAACAAACCTACAAAAACACTAAAACATGTAAATGAATCATAAATAAAGAGAACTAAACATAAATACCAAGATTAAGAGGCATAGAAATATAGGATAATATAAGCACATCACCTATTCTTTTACATCACCTCTTCATTAAAGATGACATTCCTGCTCCTTACAACTTTCTTATTTTGCATATCCCAAAACCTATAGTCAAGCTCGTCACCGCCATAGCCTATGAATATGCACTTTTGAGACTTGGAATCCAACTTGCTTCTCGCACCGGACTCAATGTGAACATATGCCACGCAACCAAACACTCTTAAATGCGATAGGCCTATCTCTTTTCCACTCCATTTTTCATCAGGTATGAGATGATTCAATGGTACTGATGGTCCACAGTTAATTAAGTAAGCAGCAGTATTAACCACATCAGACCAAAACATGTCTAGCAATCCTACGTGTATCCTCATACTCCTTGTGCGCTCATTCAGAGTCCTATTCATGCGTTCAGCCACTCCATTCTGCTGTGGAGTTCTGGGAATTGTCTTCTTCATCCTAATCCCATTCTCTGCACAATACTCTTATTCTCTGCACAATACTCTTTGAAATCATTACCACAGTATTCACCTCCATTATCTGACCTCAGACAGTCAGACATTTGATCTTCGACCCGGTCTCATTCTCTACGATCGCCTTCCACTTCTTAAAAGTATCAAATACTTCTCATTTATTTTTCAAGAAATAAACCCATACTTTCCTTGTGGAGTCATCAATATAAGTCACATAGTACTTTGAGCCACCTAACGAAAGCTCCGGTGCAGGTCCCCACACGTCAGTATGAACCAACTCTAGTTTTGTATCTTTTGGCGCCTTGCCACCCTTTGAGAAACTAACAACCTTTTGCTTCCCAAATATGCAGTCTTCACAAAGCCCAATCTTCACTGAGTCCACACCATGTAGTATACCCTTCGACTGAAGTACGCCCAGACCTTTCTCACTGATGTGCCCAAGTCTACGATGCCATAAATATGCATCTTCATTTTTTTCAATGATCACAGTGCCTTCATTGTTCTCAACAATAGCAACAATATTCAAGGTCGTATAAAGTGTCCCTGTCTTGATTCCACGAGCTAACACCATAGCTCCTTTACACACCTTCCATGTACCTTTCTCAAAGGTAGTGCGACATCCTTCATCATCCAACTGACCCACAGAGATCAGGAATGCAATAACATTATTGTAAAAGAGTGGGCTACACCAACCATTGGTAACACATTGCAGCAACTAGGGCAAAAAATCAAGCATGCTGGTAAGAAATTGATGGCTTCGCATTCAACTGAATTCGACAAGCAGAAGGTCGAGTTAAAAGTAGTTCAAGAGAAACTCTATGACATTATGCGTCAACCTTATTCTCTAGAACAATATGAAGAGCAGAGACTTTTACATGTTCAACATAGCAAGTTGTTAGCCCAACAAGAACGTTATTGGAGACAAAGGTCAAGGGTAATATGGTTGAAGGACGGAGATCGTAACTCTGCATTTTTCCATAGGGGCCTAACTGATGAGAATGGGGTGTGGATAAGTGAACCCTATGAAATTCAGCGCCTTCTTATGCAGTACTTCTCCAATGTGTTCTCCTCTGACCATACAGACATTACTGTCCTAGAAGAGGTGATCAATGCAACTCCGGTGAAGGTTACGGACAGTATGAACTCGGATCTCACTAAACCATATATGGATGAGGAAATCAAGAGTGCTCTCTTCCATATGCATCCTTCCAAGAGCCCCGGCCCTGATGGTATGACTCCATTTTTTTTATCAAAAGTATTGGCATATAGTGAGTTTTGATGTTTGCAATGCTATTAGAAACTTACTTGCAAATGGAGAGATGTGGAGTGAGTCAAGCTTTACACATTTATGCCTTATTCCAAAAATAAAAGAACCCCAAGAGGCAATGCATTTTCGGCCTATTGCTTTATGTAACGTAATTTGCAGAATTAGCTCAAAGGTGGTGGCAAACAGGCTCAAGTTTTGGCTACCGAAAATTATCTCTCCATTGCAAAGTGCATATGTCCCCGGAAGATTAATTTCAGACAACACCCTTGTAGCCACAGAGACTGCACATTTCATGCATCAGTTGAGAAATCAGGAAACTGGTTTTTTTCTCACTAAAGTTGGATATCAGCAAAGCATATGACAGACTTGAATGGAGCTTTCTGGAAGCCATGCTAAGAAACCTAGGCTACTTGCCTCAATGGGTTCAAATGATAATGACATGTTACCTCAGTGAAGTATTCTCTTTTGATTCAGGGTGAGCCCTCACCGTTAATTTCCCCCACCAGAGGCATTAGACAAGGTGACCAATTATCTCCTTACATGTTCATCCTGTGTGCAGAAGGACTTTCTACATTCATCACCAAGGCTGTGGTTGAGAATAGGATTGTCGATCTCCAAATGACCCCTCAATTAAGCACCAAAGCTGCATCACTTGTTCTTTGCAGATGACAGCTTTCTGTTTGGTACTGCCAATGTGGAAGAGTGTACCCAATTTCAAAATCTCCTTGATATATATGAAAAGGCTTCGGGGCATAAAGTAAACTTCCAAAAGAGTAGTGTAGCGTTCAGTAACAATGTTGACCAGTCCAAGCAGCATACTTTGGCCAACATATTGGAAGTTAAATGTGTCAAGGAGCATGACAGGTATCTAGGTCTCCCTCTCAGAGTAGGGAAATCCAAAACTGCTATTTTCACCTACATCAAAGAGAAACTCTCCAAGAAATTAATCAGTTAGAAGTCAAAGATTCTGAGCTCATCTGGCAAAGAAACGCTAATCAAAGCAGTGGCACAAACTATGCCACTATATGCAATGAATTGTTACTTATTGCCTAAGGGATTGTGTGATGATATACACCAATTATGTGCATCTTTCTTTTGGGGTGACATAGAGGAAAAGAAGAAGATCCATAGGAGAAGCTAAGAGAGGATGTGTTTCACCAAGAATGAAGGAGGTATGAGATTTAAAAATATTAATGCCTACAATTTAGCTATGCTTGCTAAAAAATGTTGGAGACTTGTCACCAATCCGGATTCTCTAATAGCAAAAATCTTGAAGGCTCGTTATCACCCTTATACTTCATTTTGGGAAGCAAAATTGGGTGATTACCCGTCTTTCTCTTGGACGAGTTTATTGCAGGACATACCCATATTGCAAGTAGGAGTTGCTTGGCATGTAGAAGACGGTTGTAGTATCAATATGTGGAAAGATATATGGATTCCACACTGTTCACATTATCTCATCCACAAACCATCATATTGCACTTTGGATAGTGTCTCTGTCCTAATTGATAGTACTACCAGAAGATGGAAGGAAGCTATTGTTAGGCAACTCTTCCCTAATGCTATTGCAAAGAAGATATTATGTATTCCCTTGGCTAGAAGACAGGTTAGTGATCGAATGTTTTGGAAGCCTGAAAAAAAAAAGCTTCTACTCGGTCAAATCTGCATATTGGATAGCAAGGGAAAAGGTACTTGGCTCTGTACTCTCATCTACTTCTCAGGGAGACCCTATAAACCACTTTGGAAACGTATTTGGCACACTAAGGTTCTAGGTAAAGTTCAAATATGCATGTGGAGGGCGTGAAATGATCTTCTCCCCACTAAGGTAGCGTTGACTAGGAAAGGCTTTCAGGGTGAAACGAACTGCTTGTTGTGCCCGGCAGGATTTGAAGACAGTACTCATGTATTTTGCAAGTGTCCTCTGGCGCAAGCTAAACTCTCAGCCTCCCCTTTTCATTTACACAGTCCTCTCCTCCCTCACATAAATTTCAAAGAATGGTGCTTGGACCATGCCTTGAATATGCAGCAAGATACTTTTGAAAAGTTGTTGATGATTTTTTGGACCATTTGGAAAACAGAAAGAACAAGTTGTAGAATGAAACAGAACAATCATAATCGAACATTGTCTTTAGGGCTCTATCCTGGTTGGAAGAGTTTCGAACTGCTCGACAGACTATGCAGCAAACAACCAAAGCAAGGAAACGGCGGAAGTCGGCTGAGAATGGTAATTGGAAACTCAATGTCGATGGGAGTTATCTTCCAGATCAAACAAAAGGTGGAATTGGTGGTGTGTTACGTGATGCACAAGGAAACTTCGATCAAGGTGGCTTTTGCTCTTCCAGTTTGCAATGTAGATGAAGCTAAGCAAGTCGAACTGATGGCAATTAATCATGGGATGCAGTTCTTGCAGTCCTTTCCAAACCAAGGCATTGTGATAGAAACTGATTGTCTTCAGGCCACATGCACATTGCTAATTCAAGGTATGATTTACTCGATTTTGCTGCTATTATAGATGACATACATATGGCTTTAAGGGCTCGACCAAATGTGCAAATCATATTTGCACCACGAACATGCAATATGGTGGCTCACAGGCTAGCCAGTTTAGCTTTTGATGACAATTGTAGTGCTATTTGGTCTAATGTACCTCCAGATTGCATTCTGGACATCTTAAACTTTGATTGTAATCAACAGTGCTAAGTGCCATCAATAAAGATATTTCTTCTATTAATATATATATATATATATATATATATATATACTCTCAAAACAAATGTCTCAGATTACTACATGTTAGTGGTCTAGGACAATCTAACTGGTCCATAGGGCTTTATTTTGAAATTGCTCTTCTTTTTTTCTTTTTTTTACTCTATGGATGTTCATGCTGCTGGCACTATAGTGATCAAGAGCACAATCACGTGGTAGTTCTAGATATATTTTATGTATGTCTTCAACCAGGGACGTAGCCACATGATGGTAATCTTTTACATAGTATAAGTGCGCTTATTGAACAACGCTCTGACTTTGGTTTAGTTGGTAAAGTGACAAACACTTTTAACTCTTTCTAAAGTGCAGACCTAGGTTCGATTCTCTTTTGTTCGATATTTCGATACGGTAGAAATTGGATAATCATTACTACAACAAAAACTGAACACCACAATACCACTATATTTTCTCAATAAACAATCAATTTTCATATGATCCCTCCACTTTAATTTTGACATATCCAAGTACATAAGCTCGTAAAGACGATCTTATGATGACTTTTCCTTCGACAACTAAAACATTTTAATACGGTTGTCAAATGAACCATTGAGTAGTTGATAATGTAGTTGGTAATTTGAAGATTGATTGTGGTTGATTAATACTATTTAGCATTTAATTACTACGAAATTGAAGCTGCATAGAACTTATTGGCAAAGGTACAATTATAAAGATCGTCAATAGGCCGGGCCGGGCTTTAAGGTGTTTAAGCAATTTTATGGGCCAGGTCGGGCCGGATTTTTTCTGAAAAATCAAAGTCTAGGCCCAGCCTAAGACCTTGCAGGCTTTTCCGAGCCGGACCAGGCCGCGCTATTAAAATGGGCCCAGGCTAGGCCTAAGTTTTTAATCATGTTTTATGAAATTTTTTAATTCTTATTTATAATGTTATTATAAATTAATGTGGAAATGAGTTTTAACAAAAGCTAGAGTGAAGCATAGAAATGCAACTCCCTGAAATTTTCTCGGGGTTTTGTTGGTTTGTTGCATGAGCCATTATTAATTTTGAAACACCCGGGGAATTAAGGAAGAAACTGAAAACCCTCACTACACCAAAAATTCAATCAGACGACAGTTTTTCACTGTCGTCTGATTATAGGGGCTGCTGTTGTCTATCTCAATGCCGTCTGATACGTGAATCAGACAATACCACAAAACTGTCGTCTGATAAAATTTAGTGCAACAGCAGTTACTATCTTGTCTATTGTCTGAGCACCAGAAAGAACAACAGCACCATATATGCTTACTGTTGTCTCTACGAAGCTTGCACATCAAAAGACTAGCTTTTTTCCATTGACGGAATTTAAACAAGACAACAGACTGCTAAAAATGGTGTTGGCTATCCACTTTTGATACTATAGGTTTCTCTAAATAGCTGTTGTTTGAGTTTTTATTAGACAATGGTTTTTGACGTAGTCTTGTTGTGCTAAAATGGCTCCAACAACAGTTTTTGTTATCCTTTTAGTTGTGTTTAGCTCTCTCTAACAAATGTTTTTACTTAGTTAAGAGTGGTATGAAAGTGATTCTTATGACATTTTTTTTTCTTGTATGGAAGAACGTCAATCTTTATTAAATGAAAGTAAAGAGTACATGAAGCGATGCAATAGCATCGAAAAAAAAAACAATGAAACTACGATGAACAACATTTGGACTTGTATAAATATAACAATTGTTCCATATATGGGAAGCAGTCAGCTTGCAGGGCTTGCTTTTCCTCTATGACAAGCAGCTTGCTTCCTTGGAAGAAATCATCTGCCAGCAACAATAACCAGAATTAGAAACTTCATGGAAACAAGAAAGTTCTACTCTGTTAACTTTTGCAATGAGAAAACTAAAAGAAGGAGTGTAACAGGGAGTGAAACATGAGCTGGATTTGACAAATGAAAGGTGTATCCAGTTATGTTTTTTCTAGTTTATTTGCAACTGACAATTCAGATATGGATTTCCAAGTTTCGTTTTCATAATTAGACATTCAGAAGAGCATTTGATGCATATGTGGACTTGAATGTGTCAGTCAAGTTAAAATAACAAGCTTAGAACATTTCCTTACCATATGCTGAATATGAAGCTAAGATTAATGTATGACAAAGCTCTCTTGATTAAGTACCAAAAAGGGGCAGTACTCCATGATGCCTTATATGGGACATGATACCAGCGAGTGTAAGGCTTAAATGTTTTGGTTTCACCCTGCAAAAAGATTAACAATAATCTCTTGAAAAAATAATTCATAGAATGAATTTTCAGCAATTAGAAAATAAATTCACATAATGAGCACATTCTGGGTTAAGCATTAGAACATTGAAAACTAGGGCTGTGAATAAAGTTAAAAGCCTGGAACATAATTGAGGAAGATGTGTATTCTTAGCTCATTAGCTATATTAGCTTATCAGAAACCTAATGTCTTATTAGATGCCTATTAGGTGATACTTTGCGATTGAGGCAATGAACCAAGTTAAGAAAATTATTCTTGAGCCAAATAAGCTAACAAACGAATGTTGAATCTATTTGGTCCCTATCAAACTTTCGTTCATTCAAAATGCAAAAGATGCTCATAATTTGAGAGACCAAAAGAAACCATAAAATGCAGAAAATTCACTACTAATTATATATACACCTATTTGACGAAACAAATTTGAGCACAAAGAGAGAGTTATAATAGAACCTACCATCCTTGGATACCTCATCCATATCCTTGCCCGTATTTCTGCAATGCAATGTGAATCAGTAAGTCCAAACAAGCGTTAAGCTCAGGATAAATCATGATGAACATTGAACAGTTGTTCAAGGTCTTCAGACAATCTCACCAAGTTCAAGGTCTTCAGACAAACCAAAAGCTGTTCGTGGATGACTGAACACATGAGAAATGGAAAGAGGGTATCATATGAGAGATGTAAAGAGCAATGGTTTTACTGACTTTTACATAAAGAAAAACAAGTCCAAACAGCTTTTTGTTGGACCATGCCTCTGTTTTCCAGCAAAACTAGAACACTGTGTATAAGCAGAAACGCAATTCAGGTTGAAGCAAACATCATTTTAATAAAACAAAACCAAATAAATACAAGTTAACCCCAGAAAGAATATCCATTTCGCAACTGTCCCAACATTTTTGTTTCAAATTCAAGTACAAATGAGCAAGTGTGATCTCTGTGGAACACATAATGCCACAAAACAGAATAACTAACACTATGAACAGAAACCAAAATGAGAATAAAAACCTAACTTAAACTACTCCGATTTCAATGAAATTTTATAGACACTAAGCTAACACACTAAACTGGATACTGGTAAATTTTTAGGGATTGTGGAGATCATTTACTATTCTAGTTAATTAAAAGAAAACAGAGCACAGAAACATGCGAAAACAGAAACAAAAGAAATAAACAAGACAATTATTTTAGCTGTAGTCCTTGCGTAGAGCAACTTTCCAATATGAATTTGAAGCGATCGTTGTTGAGGTGATATTAGAAATTGGTACCCACAATCATCATCAGCATCCTTAAGTTGTAGAAGACATCCCAGCACAGTTCATATGAGATTGATGATCTAGGGAAGCGACATTCTGCATATTAAGGTACTGTGTCAGTACTAGTACAACTACAACATATGTTAAAACGAAAGGAGCTTCAAAAAGTAATTACATTCACGAAGATAGAAGAAACTGGTGACCATGTTTTAGCATGTCATTACAAAATGTAAACTATCAACAGAAAATCCTTTGGAAATTATAGGAATTGAAGCAAAATGTATGACCCAAACCCCCCAAACATTGACCTGAAATTTCAGTAATGCAGAAACAAGCCAAACTTTGGCTTCAACTCATGAATCTGAACACCTCTTTCTCCTTTTAAATTGGCAAGATGCCAACTTTAACACAAAATCGGCATCAAATCAAAAAAATAATCAATACCCAATTTATTTATTTATTTGGGCAAAAGCTCAAAACTTGACAGAAACAGAGCGATAACTACAAGATATTGTTTGGCTCCAAAACCAGTTGGCTTGCAAACTGTCTCTTTTGAGCGAGTGATTGCGCAGGCGTGCCAGCACCGCGGGGTGCAGTCGTTGGGGTAGTCCCTTGACCTGACTTCTTCTTCAAGCGCTGTGGACAAGGAGAGCACCAACCTCGTCACAGGGTTCTTCTCTAGCCTTTCGGAAAAGGACTTTTGCCTTACGGATAAGGACTTTGGTTGTGGTCTCTTGCGTTCACCGAATCGATACTTAGTGTTGTAGACTAAGCAGAGCAATCACTGGGAAGTTGGGAGAAAGCACGGGTTGCGCTAAAGCGTGACTTTAGCTTCGCTGGGTTGCGAGGGCGTTACCCTTGCTTCGCTGGCAGTAACGGTGGCGGTTGCGCTCGCAGTCGGCTCGCTGGGAGACTGGGACTGGAAGTACGGTCGCCGGGTTGGTCTGGTGATGCTGACAGTCGGCTCTTGGAGAGACTAGGACTGGCGCACGGTCACCGGGTTTCAACAAGTTTGAAGGTTTGCTCCGGGGAGGCTTTGTAATCGCTAGGATTGATTGATATGAGAGAGGTTTTTAATTCGTCCTTGAAACCCGGTATATATACCTAGGGTTTCTGACTGCTCCTTGTTGTAGAAGGATTATTGATTGAAGTTTCCTAATCGATCTCTGCTACTTACCTCCAATAAGGTTTCGTTTTCCTCATGGATTCCGGAATGGGCGAAGCTGTAACCCAAACCATAGCAGGCTTATTTTTAGGCCGCAGGTATCGGCCCGCTGTGCTAGATCCACTAAAGGATACTGCCAAAATTACTTTTGGGCTCAAACATTGCCCCCCAGGCCTCGAAATCAGGCCCATGAAAATGTAACTGATTGAAGGGGACTAAAACGACGCGTTCGATGCTCGAAACGATGTCATTAATGAGGGTTGCGTCCTTTCATTCGCGAAACGCCTTTCTGTCGTATCGTTTCCCTCACAAAATCTCTTATTTAAATCCGCAGCCACTTCAGACCTGTCACATCAGAAACTCTTTTAGTCTCCTAAACCCAGAAACCCTCTTTTGCACACATCTTTCTCATCGAAAACCCAGAAATGGCTCCCCCGAAAAAGATAGTTATCGATCAAGAAGAAGAACTGAATGAACAAGCCGCCCATTCCTGGGGAACCAACATCGGTGACAGCCTGATCCTCCAGACCATTATCCAGAGACCCCTGCTCCTCAGACTCTCGAACAACCATGCCGGACTGGGTCCAACGCCGCGAGATTCTTTCCCGGCCGACGCCATCGCCTTCTATGGCTTACCTGTTCGCCGCCCCATCCCAGTCCTCAGAAGGACTCCTGGGGATTTTACCAGTTGGAGTGCCCCTAATCATCGATCAAAAATAGGGCATTGGCCATCTTTTATCAGTGCGGCGGAGCTTTCCTGGTATCGTGAAGCGCGAGCTCGAGATCTGGCTCGCTGGAACGCAGCAGGTATCACTCATACTATCGATCTTTGTTTTCGTCTTCCACGCGGTGGCAATCGTTCGCCACTCGCTGCCTTTCTCTGTTTCTGGAACACCGCCACCAACACCTTCGATTTTCGATTTAGCCAAATGAGTATCACTTTGTTGGACATTCTCACCATCACTGGCCTACCCATCGACAGCGAGCCTTATCTGCATGCCCAATTCGACTCTGATACATTTACTTCCACCATGGCCCAAAATGGTCGCAGCGCTCATAGCGGCTCCTATCCGCGGTGGTTAGCTTATTACCGCCAGGAGCACAATGCGACTGGCGGGATTGCTTTCTTGGAGTACTGGCTTTGTAAGTTTATCTTCTGTACTTTTTCCTGTAAGCCCACTGGTGCCTGGACCTTGCTAGCAACGGCCCTCTACAACGGCCGCCGCGTGGGATTAGGACAACCAGTGCTGGGTGCCCTCTATCGCACTTTGTACCAAGCCACAATGCATCCCTTCGAGACTGGTATTTCTGGCCCTTTTTGGATTCTTGACTTCTGGATTCAAATTTACTTCCCATATTTTCGTCGCGACGACATCCCATTGCTTCCACCTACTGATCAACTCCTGGGACGATGGCTCTGTCGCGATGAAAGGTACACATCCCCTCCTTATTCTGAGTGCTTCACATACTTGTACCTTCTGCACGAGATGCCATACTGCGACTTAGTGCTGAGTCGAAGATTCCCGGCTCCGCTTGAACACGGATTTCTTCCTGGCGCCTCTCGCTACAGCGATCGCGCGCGCTTGGCCTTTCGCCGCGCAATCTCCTGTTCCGACATCAGGATTGCCGCTGACGAACTCAGTTACGAACTCTATGCTCCCAACCACTTCGCTCGCCAACTCGGCCTTGTTCAATTAGTGCCATTCCCTCTGTATGATGCTTGGAATTACAATACCTCTTGGTGTAGATTTGGGCCTCTTTCTGGGCCTCCGCCAACACAAAGCACACTCGTACTGGTTGACCTCCCTGACTGGGCTAGAGAGATTGACTCTGTGGATGGGGCTGAGGAAGGATACGAAGCATGGTGGGCAGAAGTTTCTGTTAACTGCTGGAGGCAACAGCATTATGAGCTATTCGCTGCCATTTTCGGGGAACTGCGATACCCCTACCCTGTCGACGTTGATCTACTTGCCCGCGTCCCTGAAGATGCTGCACAAGTTCCTCCTCCTGCTGCAGAGCCGGCTCCGCGACCCGCTCGAGCCCCACGTCAGGCCCAGGCTGGTATCGTGATCCGCGAACCCCCTCCAGAGGTAAATATCCTGACTCGTGTTTTGTCCTTTGTTCATCTGCTCTTCCCTTTTAATTCAAAATTTTGCTATTCCAGGGAAACGCGCCATCCTCTGGCAGTCGCGCAGCCAACACTTCCCAAGCCACTGGCCAGTCTGGGAAACAAAAGGCAGTAATGACAGAGCCTGAAGACAACGAATCCTCTTCTGATGATGATGACTCGCATACGGTAAGAAATTTTTTATTGTTTGAGTAAATCATACTTCCTCCACGAATCAAACCTAATCTTCTGATCCCAATAGATCGCCGCCCTCTCGGCTCGGAAACGCAGTCGCTCGGATCCTCGAGCTGACCTATGGGCAGAAGATGAACCAATCGCTGACCGACCGGTAAGACACAAACCTACTCAGTACTTGTTAGCAATTTCTTTCTATTCTATGCGACCACGTAACAATCCTCATTCGCAGGTTCGCCATAGGTCCTCGAGACACACTGAAGAAGGATCTTCAGCTGCTGGTGAAGGCACATCTGCTTCCCAAGTCCCAGCGCCAACTATTGTGAACAACTCTCTACTTCCTGCGGGCGCTGCCAGTAATGTACAGTTGGCCTCGATCCCAGTGCAGATCATAGATGATAGCTCGCCTGAGGCTGAAGATAGAGTACCGCTACCGGATGCACCTCACGAGGAACCAAGTGATATACTTGTCCTGGAACAGATAGCGCCTGACTCAATTCCTATCCCTAGCGAAGCTAACCCAGAGGCAATGCCAGCGGTCGTTGAGCATGAGCCCCCAGCCGAGGAGGTATTTCCTTTAACCAACTAATTCATTATTATTATTTCCTGGCTTAAATATTCTATTCTGCCAATACCTTCTTCCAGAATCCGAATGCCTTCAACACTGAGGACGCTGAAGCTGAAGCTGTAGAGGCAGAAGCTGCTGAGCCCGCTCTTAATATGGTTGGTCAGGAACCTCCTCCCCCTGCCCCCCAAGTTACTGAAGCCGGAGGATTGGGAAATCTTCCTGAACCAATGCCAGAGGCAGCACCTGTCGCTGAACCTCCTGAGGTCCCTGTCGCTGAGCAACCAACTCCCTCCACTCTGGAAAGGTTAGCTCGTGTACTTGAAGTGACCCCTCCTGGGGTCGTAGATGAAGCTAAAGAAGGCCTTCGTCGCTTCCTGGGCCCTGATATCCTGATTCCTGATGCGCCCGTGAGAGTCTTAGAATATTTGAGGGTGCTTCTCCGCGAGGGAGCCATCACTGAAGATCAGTTCCAAGAGGTCGATCAACTGCTGCAAAATCTCCCTCAAGGGCTCAATGAGCGGGCAGTCGCGAGCGCGCAGGCTAGGCAGACCGAGGCGCACTATCAGAACCTCACTCAACAAACAGAGACCGCGCGCGATTTCTTGGGTGACCAAGCTAACCTCATCAGGGACCTGATGCTCGAAAGGAACCACTTGAGGTCCCAGATTCAGGCTCTTCAAGCCCGGTTAACTGACGTTACCACCAGGCTTACTCATGCGGAGCCTCAGTTGGAACAACCCCTCGCTGCCTTTGAGACGCTATCCCAGGAACTGGCTCAAGCTCGCGTGGCAGCCCAACAAGCCGCACAAGCTGCTGCGGATGCTAGTTTTCATTTAGATGAACTTTTCCTTCGCCTGACCCATGCAGGCCGCAGACTTTTGGGCCTCTAGAATTAAGCCCATGTTTTGTATGAACAATGATATTATTCTTAACTTAATATTTAGCCCACATTCCTTGGCCCAAATACATATCAACTTAACTTCTCAAACTGTTCAGCACTTTAATTTGTTTTTATGCTTTTAAAACTGTTTTGAAAAGATTGAAAAGATAATCTCGAAATGGAGCGGTTACCCGGCCTCCTTGGAGACTGCCCCGTCTCCCACGCGCTTTCAATTATCTTCATTTCCGAGATCTTAGCATTTAACTCCGATTGATACGCTCATTGATGGCAATGAGAATATCACAACTAACCATCGTACAGTCAAGGCCACTGAGACTGGCACTATAAATACCTGCACTCTGGGGAGATGATATACACAAACGAATATGGGTTTCCCAGAAATAGCATCACAATCTCTACTTCTCCTCCTCCAGTTTCTACAATCTTCTCCTCACGATATTAACCTTAGCCTCAAATTCCTAGGCCTTATGGCTTAACCTCAATACCTGGGTAGGTCTTATGGCCTAACCTCAGGTCCAACCACATGTCTTTGGTCTCTGGAAGTCGCGGTGAAATCCACCGGTTTCATTTAGACTGAAGAACATGTGGTGCTCCCGCCGCGGCAGAACCCGATTTTGAGGGGTCCTCTCTCTCAGATTGCCCGCGTGGAGCAGGAGGAAGAAGGGCGGAAGACCAATATGGGTCGCCTGTTCTTGCTCCGTAGCCTACTTCCAGGGTCTGACTGCATGACTTATGTTTTTCCCCTGGAGGTAGATGTGGTTGTGAGTCGCGCTTCTCTGTGAAGACCATCTCCATCCCGGAGGGTAATCCAACCAAAAGGGTTGCGATGGATTATTTCCTTCCTTTTTGGTCCGGTACAGACGGTAGCGGCTGCAACTCAGAGCAGATGAGGCATGTGGGTGAAGAGAGGGAGAGTATGAATGTCCACAGCCCCTTCGCTGCCACAAGATCCAGAAACTCTCAGTAGATCTGTAACTTTATGATTTTTACTCTAAGCCACTTCTGGCCTTGTAAACCGCAAATGTAATTATTTTGATTTGCACTTTGTGGTGCTCTTTGGCCGCAAAGCCACTTTATGAATGGAAGTTTTTTAACACTTTTTTTGCAAATCAAAGTATAAAATAAGGCCTCAGGTATAGGCCATTACATGCATTCTTAACACCATAATGTCAAAGAAAAGAAAAATTGAAATTTGAAATCGTTGACCGAAAAGCCTCGAATAAGGCCTGAATGTACAGAGTGTTGCCCCCCTAGTATGCGTAGGTGAAGCAAGTACATGATACTAAGGCCACAGAAAAGGCCTGAATATGGATGAAGCGAACCTGGGGAGACTAAGGTTGCCCCCCTGTCTGAGAAGAAGGTTGATCCGGTGGATCTTCAAACTCCCAAACACTAGGGTAGTATTTCTTCAGGAAACGCCCGTTAATGGGATTGCGGTGGAGGTCGCCATCCAAATCTTTGAGGTGAAAGGCCCCGCGCTCCAGAATGCGATGAACAACGAAGGGTCCTTCCCATCGCGGAGTCCATTTACTGCGACCGGTCAACTTCTCGCCAAAAGGCAAAACAGCCTTCCAAACCAAGTCACCCTCTTTGTAACTACGGCCACGTGTCCTCTTATCATAGGCGCGAGCAATCCTCTGCTTTTCCAAAACCAAGTTGTCCAAAGCTGCCAAGCGTTGTGCGCTGAGATCTTCGTGTTCTTGCCACATCGCCTGAACATAATCTTCCCCGATCAAGTGGTGCTGATCTTGGACGCGCAGAGACTGGACGTTGATCTCCAACGGTAAGATGGCATCATGACCGAACATTAGTGCATAGGGGGTCGTAGCAGTGGGATTTCTCTTGGAGGTACGATAAGCCCATAAGGTCTCATACAACGTATCGTGCCACTGTCTAGGGTTTTCAACAAGCATCTTCTTGAGCAAGGTGATAATAATCTTGTTACTGGCCTCTGCTTGACCATTGGATTGGGCATAATATGGTGTGCTGTGGACGAACTGGATGCCCAAGTCCGTGACAAGTTTCTCTACCTCGCCGCCCATAAATGCTGCCCCCCTGTCTGAGACCAACACTTCTGGGATGCCGAACCTGCAAATAATATTCTGAAAGATAAACTGGCGAATGGTAGCGCCGGAAGCTTCCTTCAAAGGTTCAGCCTCAACCCATTTCGTGAAGAAATCAGTGGCTACAATGATGAACTTATGCTGGAGCGAGGAATGAGGGTGAATCATCCCAATCAAGTCCAAAACCCATCCTCGGGCAGGCCAAGGTTTAATAATAGGTTGCATGGGAATATTGGGAATGTGCTGCACTGGACCATGCGCCTGGCAGTCTTGGCAACCTTTCGCGAACGCGATACAGTCCTTCAAAATGCTGGGCCAATAATACCCATGTCTTCTGATAAGCCAACGCATCTTGGGGCCTGCTTGATGGGCGCCACATACTCCCGTGTGCGCTTCGCGCATCAGCCTCTTGGCTTCGCGGCCATAGACACAGCGAAAGTCTACGCCATCTTCCCCACGACGTCGCAGCTCGTCACCTCTGAGGAAATAATTTAAGGAAAGAAAACGAGTCTTCCTGTCTGCTGTAGGGTCTGGTTGCTTGAGGTAGTCAATCAGCGGAATGCGCCAATCGACGTCAATAGGCTCGAGAACCGCGACAACTGGATCATCTGGTGGGTCAGGCCGCGCGAGCCACGAAGGCAGTGTGCGGCGCTCGACCTTCAGGATGCGCTCGCGAACGCCATACTTCAATGTAATGCCTGTAGCCAATTGAACGAGCTCATTGGCCGCAAAGTTGCGCTCACGGGGTATGTGCTCCAAATCCGCCTCATCGAATTGATCCAGAAGCTTAATGGCGCGATGCAAATAGGGTATAAGCAAAAGGCTTTCACACTTGTACTTTCCTTGGAGCTGATTGATTATAAGCAAAGAGTCGCCGTGTACCTGAACGTCCCTGACTCCCAACTCTAGCAGAACCTCCAGGCCAATGATCAGGGCCTCATACTCTGCTTGATTGTTTGTACATTTGAACTCCAACTGGAAAGAATAAGAAAAACGATCGCCCGCTGGATTCTCCAGAACAATCCCTGCCCCTGCTAACGTTTCCGTTCTTGAACCATCAAAGTACAGTATCCAGGGCTGCAAGGAGACTGTGGCTTGATACCGAATAGCGTATTCTGGGATGCGCGCTAAATCTGGCCGAGTTATGGTTACAGCTGCTATCTCTAACTCCTTCACTACGGGGATGTCCAAGGTAGGGTGGTGTGCCAGGAAATCTGCGATAGCCTGTCCCTTTACTGCCTTTTGTGGCACGTACTGTAGCGAGAATTCAGATAAAGCCAATACCCATTTGCTAATGCGGCCTCTCAGAATAGGCCGCGACAACATGTACTTGACCAAGTCAGTCTGAGCGATGATGCAAGTGGTAAAGGATAACATGTAGTGGCGCAGCTTGCATGCGGAGAAGTACAACGTGAGACACAACTTTTCCATCGGAGTGTACCTTGTCTCGCAGTCTGTGAGTGTCCTACTAAGATAGAATATAGCGTGTTCGACACCATCCTCATCGTCTTGGGCGAGAAGGCTGCCAATGGAGGCCTCAGCCGCTGAAATATATAGTTTTAATGGGAATCCAGCCCTAGGAGGAACGAGCACTGGTGGGCTCGCCAGGTAGGCCTTGATTTTATCAAAAGCCTCTTGGTGTTTATGCTCCCAGACGAACTCGCTCTGGCCCTGTAGCTTCAACAGAGGAGAGAAAGGCTGGATCTTACCTGCAGAGTTAGAGATAAAGCGTCTCAAAAAGTTGATTTTACCGAGCAAACGCTGCAACTCTTTCTTCGTGCGTGGCGGAGACGCGTTAATGACTGCGCTCGCTTTGTCTTCAGGGACCTCAATTCCCCTCTGATGGACAATGAACCCAAGAAAGTCTCCTGCCTGAACCCCAAAAACGCACTTAGCGGGATTCATTTTAAGCTTGTGCTGTCGCATGCGCTCGAACACTTTCCTGAGATCTGTGATGTGATCCCCTCTTTTCTGAGATTTGACAACCACGTCATCAATGTAAACCTCCAAAATCTTTCCAAGGATATCATGGAAGATTAGGTTCATGGCTCTTTGATAAGTCGCACCAGCGTTCTTTAGTCCAAAAGGCATAACCACATATTCAAACACGCCCGCGAACCCAGGGCAGCGGAACGCGGTTTTGTGTCTGTCTTCTTCTGCGACCGGAATCTGGTGATATCCTGCAGTGCCGTCCATGAAGGACAATAATTCATGTCACGCAACGGCGTCGACCAACATATCCGCGACTGGCATGGGGTAGACATCCTTAGGCGTGGCAGTATTAAGGTCTCTATAGTCTACGCAGACCCTCATCTTGCCATTCTTCTTGCGGACAGGCACTGTGTTGGATAGCCAATGATTGTATTTGGCCACCCTGATAATGCCTGACTTATGCATTTTTTCAACCTCCTCTTTGACGAGGATTTGAGTTTCTGAATTCATTCTTCGCGGTTCTTGCTTCACAGGCCTCTTGTCAGGGAGTGTTGGTAGCTGGTGGTAAACCAAGTCTGGTGATAGGCCGGGCATATCCTCGTACTTTTCCGCAAAGCAGTCTTTGAATTCTAGCAATAAGTCGATAAGCCTCTGTTTCTCGCTAGGCTCTAGGTAAGCGCTGATAGCCACTTCCATGGGCTCATCTGCTGTCCCGAGATTGACTTTCTCGGTAGGGTCTCTGACTTTGGGAGGCGTGTCGTCCAACGCTGCCGGAGCGAGCTGAATCTCCACCTCATCCTCTTGTTCCTGATCAGAGAGTTCCTCTTCAACGTTTTCCAAAGTCGTGATTCGCTCATAGGCCTCTTTTTCCACTAGATATGATGATAATCTTTCGTACAGCGAGTGGAGGGCCTCTATCCCTTCCGCTGGAAGGTCGTAATCCATTAATCGTTTAAGGGTTTAGGCACAGCGTGGCCAGGCCTTTCCAAGCCTTCTTTTGCGAGCGTAAGCCCCCACTGTGCCAGTTCAGAGGCCGTCACCCCTGTGGGGCGGCCTTTGTTATCGAGGCCACTGACTTGCAATGGAGCGATAGGCTCCAAATAGTACCTGGCATCTACATAGTTTGCGAAAACTGGGAATGGACGAGGATCCGCTTTGATTACCTCAGCTTTATCTGTCTCCCTGTTCCACATAATAAGTTCCTGATGGAGGGTTGACGGAACACAGTAGCTCCGGTGAATCCAGTCCCTTCCCAAGATAGCGCTGTAGGCCGCATAGCAATCTGTCACAAAGAAAGCATAAACTCCCTCTGCTGGACCTACCTTGATACGCAAGAAAAGTAATCCCAAGGTCTTTGTCACAGTCCCTACGAAGTTTTTGAGAGTGAGGGACGTTGACTGGATCTTCTCCTTCTTGATTCCAAGCAAGTGCATGGTTCTAGTAGTAATGACATTAACCGTAGCTCCAGTATCAACCATGATCTTGCTAACCTTGGTACCGCCAACGTCCGCCGTGATGTATAAAGGTCTCATGTGCTGGACCATAGCAGGCGTTGGCCTAGTGAAGCTCATGAAGAATTCTTTACTGTTGGCGTCCTCTGTTTCCAGACAGACAATCTCTTCTACCGGTGTTGGGACCGCTGACGTGATCTGCAGGGGCTGTGTATTACTTTCCTCAGCTTCTACGCATTCCTGAGCCGCGACCGGTATTGCATACCGCGCTGGGAGCACATAAACCATATTGCAGGACGTGTCTAATTCACCTATGTCGTCCTCCAGGTTGAGCTTGGGTTTGTTGACAGGGATAACCGTGTTGAACTGTTTAGCCAACCTGTCTACTAAGGATTCCTCAGTGAGGCCTTTTATCTCACATTGCTCATGCTCCTGAACCACGGGAGCGGTTTCAGGAGAAACTGATTTTGGTCCCCTAGCAGAATCGGTCTCTAAGGGAGCAACTACTACACTCTGGACTTTTTTAGGTCTCCACTGTAAAGTGTCGGTAGTCCTATCCTTGCCCCCCAGTCTCTCGAAAACGGAGGATTTGGCTTCCGGTTCATCGCGAAAAACACGGCGCTTGACGTGCGGTCGCCTGGACGGCGAGCTCTCCTTTCTGGCTGGTGGAAGTGTTCTTTCCTTGGTAATTCTGCAAAAAACACTGGGCTCAGAAGCCCCTATCGCTGAGCTCGCTTGCTTTCGCAAACTGCGAGGGGCCACTAATGGCTTGGCAGCAAGTGCTTCCATTTCCTTCTGATATTGCTCAGGCGATTTGACCAATTGTGAAGGTTTGATCAGGCCCTGGTCTAAAGCCTCGAGCGCGCGCTTGGCTTCCCTAAACCTGCGCTGCAGTTTTCGCTTTCTGGAAGGGCTTATCTCCACTGCCTTCCCCTTCTCCCTGGTGTACCACTTCCCTTCCTTGATAGTAGCGGTTGAAGCAGGTGGGATGTAGGGTTTTGTCAGAATGTCTTTGTGCTTGTTGGTAGCTTTCGCCTCTGTCTGCTGATCAACCGTAGCCGCCCTCAGCTTCTTAAATAGATTGGAGTCCTTTGTAGGTGACCCCAATTCTTCCTTTTCTCTCGGGCTGGAAGGTTGATAGTTTCGCGATGGCGAGGCCCACTTGATGGGCGGGAGAGAGCCAAAACGAAATGTCTGCTCGACCTCTTCGTGCGACACTTGGATGCCACACTCTTCCTTGCACCGCGAGCATAACACGACGGGCGAGGCCTGACCAAATGGTTTAGCCTTCTTCTGGGCAGGGGCCTCGTTAAGCTCTCCTTCTCGCCCCTTTGTGTTCAAATCCAGGGTTGGTTTCCTCTGGTTCTGCTTGGTCCAGTTCACATCAACCATGTTGATCCCAGTATCAGGAAAAGGGTTTAGGTCAACAAGCGCTGCTGCAGTTACTGGAGCCTCCACTTGAAGACTACCGTTATTGAGCCATACCTGAATCTGGTCCTTGAGCTTCACACAGTCAGCTGTATTATGGTTCCACAAGTTATGGAATTTACAATATTTCTTTCCTTTCAGCTGATCTGGTCGAGGGAAAGGTCCAAAGTCGGTCTTCACCATCTTCGCGGCGATCATCTCATCTAGAATCTCGTGTGCCTTGTTGGCATCATATGTATATGCCGCGAACTCAGGTTTAGTGAAGGCCATCGATTTGAGCTTGACAGGTTCCTTGGAGATTTTCAATTGCTTCAAGGCTGGGTTCTTTCTCCCTGTCAGTTCATAAGCAGCGATGTCGCTCTCATCTTCCTCATCGTCCTCCTGAACCAAATCCTCACTATGATAGTTATAGTAAGGATCATACGTAGCCGGCTGGTAGCTCAGGGCCGCTATGGTGCGATTTTTCCCTGGTACATACGTCCCTCTGGACGCATTCTTCCTGGCATCAATTTCTCTGAGGAGATGTTCGAAGCTTCCCACCTCTGTGATGAGCTCTCCCATTGACTGAATCATGCTTCCATGCTGCTTCTTTCGCTGGCGCGGCTCTAATCCTTTGATCGCCAACTTGATCAACTCTTTCTCCGGCAGGATCACATTCAGTTTGGCCTTCTGAATCTGGAAGCGCTGAAGGTAGGCCATAGCGGACTCCGTGGGTTGTTGGGCCATCTGGGTGAGAGAAGCCAAGTCTAC
Source organism: Rosa rugosa (assembly GCF_958449725.1). Taxonomy (NCBI): domain Eukaryota; kingdom Viridiplantae; phylum Streptophyta; class Magnoliopsida; order Rosales; family Rosaceae; genus Rosa; species Rosa rugosa. The sequence goes on along the minus strand of NC_084820.1, from coordinate 7,156,221 downwards.
CTCAGGCTCTGTGGCCCCAAAAGTCTCTCGGAAGAGCTTTTCCATTGCAGGCCAATCTGCCACAGTTCCTGGTCGCAGTTTGGAGAACCACCTGAAGGCAGCCCCTGATAGAGAAGTACCAAAGATCCTGCACTTGAGGATGTCATCATTCTGGTACTGGCCGCATTGTACCCTGAACCTAGCCAGATGAGTTGCCGCATTCTCGGTATCCTCCCCTGAAAAGGTGGCAAATATGATGTTTTTATAACCCCTGGGGAAAGGCGCGAGCATTATGTGCGGTGGGAAAGGTCCCTCATAGACCCCCTCCATCTGGGCCCTAGGGTTAGCCTGTCGAATCATCTCTTCTACCTCATCTCGTCTCACATATTCTGGACCCGGAGGAGGAGGAGGTGGTATGGCCGCTGCATGGCGAACAGGCTGCACAGGTATTGCTTGGTTTACAGTCGCTGTCCCTTCTCCTATCTGCACAACGCGGGTTGTAGCGGGTTGTTGAAGAGTCACTGCTGGCATAGACATCTCTTTCGCCAAAGCTGTTATCTTGATATGGTTACCAGCCTGGTCAATCCCATAATAGCTTCCTGGCAGCTCTTGGTATACATTCTCTGCTCTATCGCTGTCGTACTGAATGAACACAGCGGGGTCGGACGAAGTGTCAGCATTTTTCGATGCCTGCTGCTTCTGTCTGGCGGTCTGTCCACCTGACGGTGTGGTTTTTTCCTTGCTGCCGCCAATAACCAGAGCTCGCTCCTTATCTCTCACTTGCGTGGTAGCAGCGGTTTCGGCAGGTGTAGCGGCAGGCGTAGCTGTACTGCTGCTACCCTTTTCCCGCTGATTTGGCGGCACATATTTACCTGAACCAGATGGTTGACCCAGGGAACCAAGGATAGCGTTAGGATCTCCTAACGTCTTATTCAACACTTCTTTGGCTTGGTTCAACTCAGCTCTTTGCATGGCCACTTCGGTTGCGAGAGTTGCTCCATCTTTGCGAAGACCTGCCATATCTGATGCTGTTTGCTTGGTATGATTCGCAAGAGCATCAATGATCTTTTTCTGTTGCTGACTCTGGGCATCTGCGATGCTTATAGCTTGAGCTTTTAATGTACTCTCAGTTTGCGACATCAGTTGCTTAGTTTCCATAGCTTGTTGGGAAATACGCTGGTTTATTTCGCGTAATATTCTATCTGTTTTCGCGTTCTCCCTTTTCAGATCAGCAGCCATCTTCTTGCGATGGTTTTCAATGTTTTCTGAGATGATCGCGCATGCAACCTCGACGGTCGCTCCCTCTGGAATAGGCTTCTCAACGAAATCCTCTGATTCCTCACTCTCCACCGTATTGGAGACAGGGGTAGCGACAGGCTCACTGGCCTGATTAGTGATGACAGTTTGACCCTCAGTAGCGGTCGAGTGACTCTCTCCCTGTTCAGTTGACATATCGGAGAATTGAGGATGAAGGGAGAATCTTTGAATCACTTGTTCTTCTGACAGACCACGACAATCCGCGCGAGGATGCGGTTTGTAACTGGAGGTTTTGTGTTTTGAGCAGTTAGCGTAGCCCTTTTTGTAAGGGTTTTCGCTTGACTTCCCAATGGCTAACGTTCACGAAGAGACACTTAGTAAGTCCCACCGGGTGTGCCAAAATGTTTGGCTCCAAAACCAGTTGGCTTGCAAACTGTCTCTTTTGAGCGAGTGATTGCGCAGGCGTGCCAGCACCGCGGGGTGCAGTCGTTGGGGTAGTCCCTTGACCTGACTTCTTCTTCAAGCGCTGTGGACGAGGAGAGCACCAACCTCGTCACAGGGTTCTTCTCTAGCCTTTCGGAAAAGGACTTTTGCCTTACGGATAAGGACTTTGGTTGTGGTCTCTTGCGTTCACCGAATCGATACTTAGTGTTGTAGACTAAGCAGAGCAATCACTGGGAAGTTGGGAGAAAGCACGGGTTGCGCTAAAGCGTGACTTTAGCTTCGCTGGGTTGCGAGGGCGTTACCCTTGCTTCGCTGGCAGTAACGGTGGCGGTTGCGCTCGCAGTCGGCTCGCTGGGAGACTGGGACTGGAAGTACGGTCGCCGGGTTGGTCTGGTGATGCTGACAGTCGGCTCTTGGAGAGACTAGGACTGGCGCACGGTCACCGGGTTTCAACAAGGTTGAAGGTTTGCTCCGGGGAGGCTTTGTAATCGCTAGGATTGATTGATATGAGAGAGGTTTTTAATTCGTCCTTGAAACCCGGTATATATACCTAGGGTTTCTGACTGCTCCTTGTTGTAGAAGGATTATTGATTGAAGTTTCCTAATCGATCTCTGCTACTTACCTCCAATAAGGTTTCGTTTTCCTCATGGATTCCGGAATGGGCGAAGCTGTAACCCAAACCATAGCAGGCTTATTTTTAGGCCGCAGGTATCGGCCCGCTGTGCTAGATCCACTAAAGGATACTGCCAAAATTACTTTTGGGCTCAAACAGATATTATAAACTCTTAACAACAAAATTGAATCACATACAAATTATCGAAACAAAAGAAATGAAATTGCACCTGATTTGTCCGAGAGAGAATCATGACAATTATTTTAGCTGGTTGACAGCTCCAACAAAGGCCTCATGAAGTTCTTGTGTCCAACGCATTCTAGCTTTGGTTGAAGCTGCAGTGGACACTGGGTCAGGGCTAGTAAAAATTTCTCCAGAATCAGGAACTGAAGCACAAGTCACTGCATACATTCATCTGCACCAAAATTTGAACTAGTTTACGAAACTATTATCACTCAAAATTAGTATTTAACAGACACCAACCTCAAAATTTAAAATTACAGAACCCAAAATCCATAATCAACAATCCAAGGATTCCAAGCCAAACTCACTATCAGTACCAATAATTAAGCGAGCGAAGGAAAAAACAACTTGAAAAATAGTACGGTGAAGAGAGTCGCACATGTTTCTCCCAACTGAAATTTTTCCCAGAATCTCTTAACCCAGAATCTCTCAACCCCGAATCTATCTCAGCCCTTACTACGAGTTGTCGAGTTGAACCCTTACCGGTCGCCGGTAATGGCAGAAAGAAGTGGAAGAGAGAGAAAAGAGAGAATTTGGTGTGCGGCCGAGGAGAAGAGAGACAGTGTTGGGTTTCTAGGGTTATAATTAAGTTCCTTTAAATAGTAGTCAACATCAAAGTCAAATTTTGTCGAATGGGGGAAAGAGTGAAAAATTAAAAATTTGGCTAAGTATAACAAGGGCGGGCAAGCAAACCCTAAAACTCAGACAACATCAATTTAAGTACATTGTCTGAAACAGAGTGGCACAACAGACAACTAAAAACTGTTGTGTGATTAAAAACAATCAGACAACATCTTTTTCAACCATTGTATTAATAGTAATTGCACAACAGAGAAGTAATAACTGTTGTGTGATTAAAAACAATCAGACAACATCTTTTATCCACCATTGTGTTAATCAACCTTGGACAACATCACATAATAACTGTTGTCTGAATTAACTCATTCAGACAACATCAAAAAAATCAACCATTGTCTGAAATGCTATTGCACAAGAGCCAAGAAAAAACTGTTGTTGGATTTGAAAACTTAGACGACAGAATATTTCTTGCTGTCGTCTGATTAATTCAGACGACAGTTAAAATGTTTGCTGTCGTCTGATATGTGTTGTCTGATTCCGAAATTGGTGTAGTGCCTTTAAAGGGATCATTATATATTTATATATGTGTGGTATATTTTTTCACAATTGTGGTTAAATATGTTGGGCATTAACTAATGGTTGAAATACAAGCTCTCCAACTTTGAAAATAACTAGTATATATTGATATACATGTACATATATAAATTATTACTGGGCTTTCGGGCCGGGTTTTTAAGGGCGGGGCCGGGCAGGCCTTATTCAGGCTTAAATGGGTCGGGCTTTGGGCAGGGCCTGGGGTTTGAACCCTCCGCCCTAGCCCTGCCTTATGCCCACGCGGGCCGGGCTGAAACAAGCTTTTCTTCGGGCCGGGCCGACTTTTCTTCAATGGGCAAGCGGGCTTTTGCAGGAGTCCAGGCCCGCGGGTCAAATGATGATCCCTTGGTACAAATATTTGCTTGAATCTTTATTTGATGATGTCTTTGTAAAACTTTGTTCGTACACTCTATTCCATCACATTCAAATCACAATCTGTCTCTATATGTAAAGGTTTATTCATCCAAACGAACAAGAACAATTTCAACAACATCCAAATCAAAGGGGGGAGTGCTCATCCTTTTTCACATTTTCTCTGTTCAGAAAAAGGTAGTCTGTGTACCCAACTACATCAGTGTAGAAAGTCTCCCTAACATACTTGTTCAAGGGAGCATTCAGCTTAAACCTCAACACCAAGTCAGGATTCGAGATAAAATCCCAGCTATACGACACTAAATCAGCATCACCGGATGCCACAGTTTCCTAACTCTCTAGTAAACCCTCCACTAGCCATGAATGTTCCTTCATAAGCTTCTCGCACAGTACTCATAAATTGAGCTTCTCTGTCTTCATCAAACTCGGCCAAGCCATGAGTAGCAAAACGAGGCTGAGTCACATGGAGATAGGCGATCTTTGAGCCTTCGTTGTATTGAAGCTTATTAAGCATGTCAATCACATCAAGGCCTAGGCCAAATGGGTTGGAGTCCGTACGTAGCATCATGAAAATCAATAGCTGGTGAGATTCTAACGGCAATTTTATCAGCACCAATGGCTTCAACTACTGCTTGAACAATTTGAATCAAGAATTTGCAACGGTTTGCAAGCGACCCACCATACTCATCAGTTCGATCGTTGATTCCATCTTTCAAGAATTGATCAATGAGGTAGCTGTGTGCCGCATGGATCTCAATTCCATCAAAACCTAAGACACACCATATAAGATAGGAGACAAGCTATGATACTGTGATGTTTATCATACATTGATTTTAAATCTATTTGAACAAAAATTACAATTTATATAAATCAAAATTACAATATTGAGAACAAAGTTACTACATTCGTTTACACTATTTACATGTAGTTAAATCAAAATTACAATATTGACAACAAATTTGTTCAAAAATTTGTAACAAGGTCGTAGGTGGTGTAATCACCATTAATAGAACTAAGATTACACAAAATAGGACTCAAGTTACCACAATAACAACAAATTTGTTTCACATTTGTAAATGTGAGTATGACATACTGGTATGTACTATAGAATTTTCCATAAGATAGATGATAAGGGTCAAAGCTAGCTACTAATATGTGCGATGAAGAGTACGTAAAATTCTCATCTTAGACGTGTTATGTTGTCAAAATATTGAAAATGGCAGTGTAACAATGTTAAGTATTATGGAAATGAACCAATGATGGGACAAATACAAAACTGACCTGCTCGAATAGCATTTAAGGCAGCGCGGCAATACTGCTCAACAATCTGAGATATTTCGTGGGTTTCGAGGCGTCGAGGCTGAGGGTAAGTGTCCTCAGAACCATCTGGCAACGGAACGTTCCATCTATATGAAATGGGATTGTTGGTTGAAGAGACAGGCGAGCCCCCGCCAGGTTGGTAAACTAGAACAAGTAACAAAATGATCATTGTACTGCTGAAGAATGCAATATGAAGCTCTGCCAATTTATATATGTATGTAACAAATTACCTTGATGAGAAGCACGACCTACATGCCAAAGTTGACAGAAAATAATGGCACCTTTGGCGTGAACGGCGTCGACCACCTTCTTCCATTCCTCAACCTGTTCATCTCTATAAATCCCAGGAACACGTGGATACCTGCTTCCACCATAACAAATTACTTCTTCCAACCAACAAATTCGAAATAAACGACTTCCACCACTAGTCAATGAAGCATTGAAAATAATTATCATTGATAAACATTGATAATTATGAAATGATGAGTAATTACCCAACACTCGTATCGGAGAGCGGAGTGGCTTCGGTGATAAGAAAGGCCACCGGGGGTTGATCTCTGAGAATAATACTCAATCATCGCTGGCTGTGGAATTTCGTTCGGAGCTCGACACCTTGTCATTGGCGCAAGCACGACCCTGTAAACGCAAGAATAAATCCATCTAAACATTCAAAGACTGAAAATTACAAACTAAATTCCCTCAATCGTGCCTGCATGTAGTATAATGTATCGAAGAAAATGGTACTTAAAAGAAATGAATATCATTCGAGTTGATATATATAAATACATTGATTGCTAAATGGTACTCCATTCATATTTTTCTGTTCAAATTTGATTCTCTTTGAGAAAGAGATCACACATTACAGATGCATGTTCAGCTTTTACAAAATTATGTATCAAATTGGCCAATGACGAAACCCTATGTGTTGTAGTTGGTAACAAGTTTTTCAAAATAATATTTTGTCCGATTCATCAGACTAATAAAAGGGATACTCTTTTCATTAACCTATATCAATTGAAAGAAAAGAATAACAAAACTGATCTACAAAATATAGAATAGAGAGCTCCCGTTTTCTTGGAGCACCCAGGCCGAAACCCTAGGTTTTGTGCAGAAGTACGGCGGCGGCTCCGCGGATCCTCCAGCTGTGACTAGGACGCCCCGGCATCGAAGATCCAAAGACAGCGACTTGTGTGGTGGTGTCGGTGGTAGAGATCAAACTTGGGTTGGGTTTTAGACTCACTCGGGCTTTGGGTGAGAGATCAGAGATCAATTTTGATCGTTGTGTCGCGGCAGTGCTAAGTGCGGAGAGCTGCGCCGGTCTCAGAGGAGGCGAGCAGATCCTAGCCTTGGAGGAGGTCGTGTATTTATAGCGGCGGAATACCAGCACGTTGGTAAGCGGTATGGAGGCCATGGTTGTTCGGGTAGGGCGGCCACCGGACTGATTTGGTTGCAGCGGCGAACCTGTTAGGGTTCCAGTTTCTTGCTAGTCTGGTGCTGGGTGGAGGGTGGGGGTAGTGGGTTGGCCTTTGTGTTTCAGCCCACTTCCCCTCCTCTTTTTGGCTTGGGTTGGATCTCTTGATGTGTTTGGTGTGGGCTGGCCTGGTACCTAGCATTTGAATTCTAGTCTTTTGCTATTTAAGTTTAACTTCTCTAGTTGTACACCAATTGAGGTCTCTAGGCAATTAGAGTTGTTCTAGCAAGGATTTAGGTAGTGTGGATTTGTGTTCATCGAGCTAGGTGCATTAATAAGTGCGCGACTTTGTTTGCAATGAGAGAACTTGTCATTTGCTTGGCGGCTTGTGTCATCTAGAACTGTTGGTATGAGACAGCTTGTGATGTATGTGCCTTCTGGCCATGGATAAGTTAATTAATGAAGTTATCTATTTCTAAAAAAAAATTAACCTATATCAATTGGACCATTACCTTGACAGTGATTGTTTTTTTTTTAATAATTTTTTTATATTTCAAATGCATGTGTCTTAACACAAACGTGTGATAATTTCGGATCATGCAATAATTACTTATGAATTAATAATATTGACAAGGATCACATAAACGTGGTAATTCAGAACTCCCGACTAATTTCTCTCCCCAAGTAAATGAGAAAAGCATCAAAACAATTAATGCAACTGCGCAGTGAGAAACACGGAATTGAGACTGGACTGACCTGTGAGAGAGATTGAAGTTGCCCATCTTGTAAGGAGAGAACAGAGCTAGTCCTTTTGATGAAGAATCGCCCATTTCATGTATCTTTTCTTTGCTATTTGAGGTATAGAATCACAGATGAATAAAGCTATGTACAATCACTGAACTGGAGTTGTAGAAAGAAATGTTAGAGGTTTTTATATATATAGGAAGACAGTGGCACTCTAAAAGCGTCAACGATGACTCTTCCATTGGTTCTTCTGGTGAGTTCTAACGGTGGCGATCGGGGACTATATAGGCAGGTCACAATGAATAGATTGGGAAAGACCCGAAATAACAGAATCTTGGCCCATGAATGTTTTTTAAATTATCCGACCTCGTTTGCTATGGAATGAGCCTGGCGGGACGGTGTTTCCCCGTGCAAAGACAAGATGACCTACTTGTTTTGACATGGAGGGGCGCTGAGTTGGGCTTGGACGGTTATATTTCGACTCAATCTTTGGATTCGATCAAACTAACCTAAGTGAAGTTGCAATGAAGTTCCCCATAACATAGGGAATCCACACTTCCATAAAAAGGAAACGTTGAAGAAAAATATCTACTTAGAGCAACTCTAACAGGTTTCCTATATTTTGATTTTTCCTTATTTTAGGGAAAAATGAGTCTTTGTGCTCCAATAGATTCCCTATAATTATCCCCCATTTTAGGGATAGTGAGGAAAGAGAAAACCATATTCCCTATATTTACAACAATCTCTAAAATTTTAAAGAACAATTATGGAGATTTTAGAGATTACTGTAAAATAGGGAATCTATTGGAGTTTGAGAAAAAAAAAACTAAAGCTTTGACTTTTGCTTCCATATAATACAAAAATTATACGAAAGTTGTTGGAGTTACTCTAAATTATACGAAAGCTGTTGGAGTTACTCTTAATATATGTCTTTTTGTTCTGATTTGTGACTAGCCTAGCTAATGCGGGGTAGATAATTATATTTAATCAAAGCATGCCATTGCGGTCCATATCTTTTAAAAAGGGAGAGGCGTAGAAGCAATGACTTGGTTAATATCATTATCGTCATGCAATGTATGTAACTATGTATGAACTCATCAGATGAGATGAGATGAGATCCACTAGAGACTCCCAAGACTTGCATGTTTTGCAGGACTGGTTGGGTCTCCTCCGTTGTGATTTGTGCCAAGAAAGTCAGCCACACATGCATATGGGATAAAAGTCATATATGGCCGGCTAACTCTGTTATTTCTACCGTTAACTTCTCTTTTTTGTTTGAATAGTCTTGGTATGTTTTCTTTTTTTTCTTTTTTTTTTATACTGCTTTTGTATGTATATCGTGATGTTTAAATCAGTATTTGGTAATATAACAATTAAATTTATTGAAACTAGTTGGTCGTCTAATTGAATCCGAAAAATGAATGATTTTGATTGCTAAGATCTTCATGATGATTTATTAGATATATATGAAGGAGTAGATCTCTGATTTCATTGATTTTTTGTTTATAAGACTTTCTTTTTTCTTTTTTTGTGTGAAAAGAAATAGAATGTCAATTTTCTTGTGCAGTAAAATTATATATCATGACTCAATTTAATAAGAGCATATTTTACAAACTCTCTATATTGGCTTCTTAGATATTTTGGATAGCATGTTCAGTTTTTTATCAATTTTAACAACTGCACCAGACTCATAGGTTGCTCTTCATTTTAACTTTTAACTATCTCGCTCATAAATATAAAAAGCGAGATGAGACTCTATTATTTGTCAATTTAAAACATTCATTTTAGAGCATTCTATATAATTTATAATTACATTAAATCAGTTTTTTCTTCATCCAATGAATAATATAACTTCAAATCTAGATAAAATAGAGATAACTGCTGCAAACGTATTTTTAAAGTGGCTAGTCAAAATATTTTGGCTAAACTAAAAGAATTGCTAAGATCGCTAAATATGCTCTAACGGATAATAAAAATGTCGTTATCTAAGCAATTTTACATTTGACTATCATTTATAACATTGTCTAACCAAAAGAACTATTTGTAGAATGAATTTCATAAAATGAAGTGAACTTATGATCCATATTTCCTTAAGATATCCACGTGCGCCCACGAAGTTGTCGATACACCCGACATCGTCGAATCTCAAAAGTCTAAAAAAATCAAGTGTTAATTGGCTAACTAGCACACCAGACGTCAACTTTTAAAGTTGACACTCACGTAACCTATTTTTGCGAAATAGATACATTTTCAAACACCAATTAAGCCATTGTTGCCAAAGTAGGCCAAGACCACCAACCAAAGTGGCATTTGCCCAAAGCACAGGTTCTTGCGCCACCAAGACGACAACGAAACACATGAGAATCACTAGTCCACAAAACAAACTAACCTTTAAATTGTGATTATTGAATGAACTATTTTCATTATATAAAGTATCGTTGTGATGACCAATAAAATGTTTCACTATAGAAAATGGATCAAGGTATTTTCCTTGTCACTCAAGAAAATGAAGTTTAGCTAACTATAGATTTTTTTTCCTTGTAACTTAAAAAAAAAAAAAAAAAAAAAAAAAATTTAGATGGAAGAAGCATTAATCTGTTCCACATGCCAATGGATGCTGCTCTCCTCCATTTAATAAAATTCTTAGGAACATAAAAGTCAATTAATACGAGATCAAAGACTGGTCCAAAGTCCAAACCAACCATGGCATTGATTTATGAAAAGGAAAGAAAATGAAAGCCTTTAATTTCTTTCTTCTTCTTTATTGAACAAATTTCTAACCTCACATCCTTACCATTAACAGCTATAATTGCATCCCATGTCAAAATCATACTGGTTTCAATCTTATCTAATTAAAACTCTTATCTAATAAAACCATCATTTTTTACCCTACCTTCCACACCATTATACATTTCTACCCTTCAATTTTTTTACTTCTTGGGTTCTCTTTTTTTTTTCTGCTATGATTTGTTAGGTGCAATTAATATATCAAAGGCTAAAAACAGGTAAGAATCCCAAAGCCAAAAACATATAAACAAAAATGAAACTCACCATACCCCAACAGTGCCCTACTGCCCTAACAATGATGTTGTCATGTTGGTAGTCATCAACTTGGCTCTAATCTACAAGTGAAGTGCTTTGTGGTCCCTCCCCTAACAACATGAGTAGCAAGGGGACAATTTTGTCACCTTCATCATGCCACTCTTACTCTACCAATCATAAAAAATAAAAAAAACAACTTTCGAGTTTCGATTAATGAAAAAGTTGGCAAAACTGTGTCCTGTTAGTTAGTTGGGATAATCAACACTATGAATGTCATACGTTCAGTTCTCGTTGGATGGATAATGATGTAGAGATGTTTTTTCTTTCAGGGATTAGATGTAGAGTCAAAAATTGTCATAAAAAAAATAGAGTCAAAAATTGTGATTAAAATAATGACAATCCATTACGCCACGTGTCCAAGAATCTATTACAACGGTGTGAGCGCTTACACCTCACCAATGCCATCTCCGTCCATAGAAAGAAAGAAAGAAAGGCGCAGTGCGCGCCGTGTGTACCAGAAAGAGAGAGCAACGCCGCACGTAAAGAAACAAAAGCAGAAAATAAAATAAAAAAACAAATAAAGAATTAAAAACCGGAATTAATTTAATTAAGCTTAAAATGCATTAATGGATAGAGCATAAGATGCCCCAGTTACCAAACAGAGTCTGGAAGAAAGAAAAGTTGACACCGTTACAAAACAAAGAAAAACTGACGCTGCTGACCGTCCCCCTCAAGTTCATTTTTCTATGTTATTATTTTTTGGTCCGAAAACACTTTGGAATTGAAATTTTTAATTTAATTTATTTAACGCGGAGGGATTCTACAGCCCTCCTCGTTCTCTTCTCCATTTGGCTCTGAGAACCCTCGTCGTCGAAGAATCATCAGCTTTGTTATGGCCGCCGCCGACTTCGGTCTCTGAAATTTCGTTTTCTCCTTTGGATTTGGCAGTCGGAGGTGAGCTTGTAGTTTTTGCTTTTTCGGTTTTGGTTTTGGAGATAATGATCAGAATTCAATTGTTTGTGATGATTCTGGCTGTGGTATACGGTTGGTTTGTGAACAGAATTCATGCTTAGCAGAAAGTTGAGATGAAAAATGGTGAGCAGGAAGTGGAATTTGTTCTCTCTGTCATATATATATATATATATATATTTTTTTTCTGGTTCTTTTCGGCTTTTGGAGCTTGTTGTAACTGAAAAAGCTAGCAAGAAGTTAACTGATGGATTTTAAGACTGATGAATAAACGTTGAAAGTTATTGAGCTTATGAGCATAAGAATCGGATTTTAATTTGATTTTCGAGCTTATATGTAGCTCCAGAATTAGTTTCTTGTGTGAAATTAATCAGATGTTTGTGTTTTTCTTTGGTCAGTGCACTCGTATGTGCAATTTAGATATAGCTGGAAATTCTCGTAATGGAAGATTGAAGCGAACACGTAAGGGCGTTAGGTATAGTTGAAGTGGGACGGTCTTGACCATGATCAATGATTTAGTTGACTAGGGAATTTTGCAATGATGTGTAGTTGTAAGGCGTGAGTTATTCTTACTGTTTGGTTTTTGTGATAGGAGGGAAGCTTTTTAGTATGGATAAAAGTGAAGGGTCGGGTGGCCCTGGTTGGGGCACTTCGCTTTTCATGCAAACAACGGAAGATGTTGCAAGAGCAGTTGCTGCTGCCGCGGCTGCTGCTACTGCCACACGGCCGTCAGTTGTATATTCCTCGAAAGAAGAAGATGGTGGTAGTCCACTTCAAAGACTACAACGCCAGTTTAATAAAGTGCTAAAAGGCTTCTCAAGTCCTCCTGAAGTGAAAACAGGAAGAACTTACAATCCAGAAGTTTTGACTAGCCAGAAGCGTCAATGGGCAAACTTTCAGTTGCAGCACTTGGTATGCAGTTTCGCTTAGGATCCATTCATGTTCATGCACTATAGAAGCAAAGGTTTCATCCAAAGCATCTCTACTATTTGAGTGTGCAGGATCATAGGTCTTTAAAGGAGCCAACAAGGCTTTTCGAGAGCATGGTAGTTGTGGGGCTTCACCCTAACTGTGATATCCAGGCACTCCAAAGGCAATATTTTGCAAGAAAGTCTGAAGGTGCAGGAAGATTGCGAAGTGCACTTGGTAACCAGAATCAATCTCGAGTAGAACCCAATATTGAACCTCAGGTGGGGTCTCTTTGTCAACAAATGTTAATAGGTTTGCAAATAGATGCTTGGAAGTGATTTGATACTGGATGGTATTAACCATTTCTACCTTCAGGTGTTATTGGTTTACCCTCCGGAAAAACAGCTGCCTCTTCAATACAAGGATCTCATTTCATTTTGCTTCCCAGGAGGCCTAGAGGTTAGCCACTTTCTTGATGGATCTTTTACCACTTGTCCTTTTGAAGTGATCGGTTTGTTTAAAACCACGTCCCTCTATTTGTTTATCCATGTTACTCGGAATCCTGGACATGTATAAAGTTAGATAGTTCTTGATCTTTTGATTTTATTTATGTGTACAAGACAATCTCACCTGATTCTGGGGAATAATATTTACAATAATAACATGCCTCAGCCTTGAATCATTTGCAGTTGTTTTCCTGACATGTTTTTGAATGTATCATATTTGTTCCTGTATATAAGCTTCTCAGATAATAAATAAGGATATGCTGAATTAGTCTGGGTAAATTTGATAACATTTTCAGAACTTCTAGCTGGGGAGCTTTCTCCTCTTAAGGAAAGTGGATTAGGCATCAACTTGGAATTGTAACAGTGTAATTAATTAAGTAGTTCCTGATTTCTTGATCTTCAGTTACATAATCTTGTAGGCAATAGAGCGACATTACTCAAATTCAACTTGGTTGTGAGTCATGATTATTGAGTAGTACTTAATGTAAAGGGTGTAGTGTATTATGTTTACTCTGATACATGTCTATTTCTGTCCTATGTGGATATGTCCAGGTACTCTTTGATTGTTTTTTTTTTTTATATATTTTATTGGGTTCATTTGTAGATTATATTATTTAGTGATTATATGCTAATATTGACACCTTGGATGCTAATGACTTCAGGTTCATGCTGTTGAGAGAACTCCTTCCATGAGTGAGTTGAATGAACTTCTTCTGGGGCAGGTATTACGCTTGGTTGCACAGTATTATATTGAATAATGCTTATGCTGCCATCGTGTATCTTTTAAGTTTTAACAATCAATCTTCACCAAGTTTTGTGGTTTCCTTCTTTAGGAATTGTAGATATAGGTCCAGAAGTGTATCTAGTTCTGTTTCAAGCTTGATTAGTGTTTTTGTCTTTCCTTTTTCTAATTTTCAATGGAACTACTCAGGAGAGTGATGCTCTAGAATTTAGTTGGAGTGGATATAAATCCTCTAAGTCTTTGCGTTTCTATTTAAAACATAGTATTAACCTGCAAATTTGCCAAGGGTAAGTTGAGTTTCTAGGCTGGCCGTAGCATAACTCTTCTTTCTATGGTTTTCAAAACTTGTTCTCCTAAAGACAAGATAGTAGTGCTGATTAATACAGCTGTGGCAGGGTTGTAGAGCTTGTTCTTATAAAACTAAACTATAATGTAGACTTCTTTTCATTTGGTTTAATTTGTAATATTTGTAACTTTTTAGAGACATCTTAATCTTGTGCTTATGTGCAGGAGCATTTTAAACAAAGCGATCTGTCCTTTGTATTTCGGTTACAGGTAATTTGAACTGTTCTGTATCCATGACTCATCTTTGTTAGAATTTCCCTGAATCTTGTTGCAAGTTTTTTCTATAACCTTGACATCCTGTGGAATTTGCCTTTTGTCATTCAAACTGATGCATACCGGTGTTGGAGCATAAAATCATTACTGTTGTCACATGAAACTATAATTTTAGTTCTGACAACATATTGCCTTCAAGTTACTAAGTTGTTGACATGTGTTTTAAGTTGGATTATCATGCAAAGCGAGATTGTTAACAGGATGCAGAACAAATATTAGAGGATTAATTGTTTTCATTGTGTTTGATCACATTTTTGATGTATTTTGATGGGACTTTATGGGTTGTCAGTTAAAAATAAACAAACAATATTTAAGTATTACAAGCCCATTCTACTATGAATGTATGACACCAGGAATATTGTTCTTTCCGCTTTAACATAAACAAATTAATTTTATTATTAGTTGTGACTCAAGTTCTTTATTTCGATGACCCATTTTATACAATCCTTGGTCTGAAGGTTGCTGATGACTCAACTCTGTATGGATGCTGCGTGTTAGTGGAAGAATTGGTGCAAAAACCCTCTGGATTGCTTTCCATGATTTCTGAAAAACATCCTTCTCGCCCGTCTCTGAGTCGTCATATATTAACCACTCGGAGATGTTATTGCATTCTTTCGAGGATTCCTGCCTTTGAGTTACATTTTGGTGTATTGAATAGGTGTGTATACATTGGACGTTCCTACAATGCTTATATTTATATCGATGGTTTGCATTTACTTTTTGAATTAGAAGTTCAGATTCAATCCGCTCTATACTTCTTGTAACTTGATATGTCCCTCTGCTATTTATTGATGCACTTAATGTACGACATATTGTTGATATGGATGTGAAAATGTATGAGATTTGTATCTTGGTATATTTAGGAAAAAGAAATGGTGGCTAAAGGTTCCTGGATTTACGGTTGATTAGTATCCTGTCTAGCAAAAGTCAGAAAACTTGGTTCCAAAGTAGTTGAGTGCCTGGGTGGTAGTCTGTAGGTGAAGGGAATACATATGCTTTCTTATTCATTGGTCACATTAGACAACCATCTTTCCTATTTCGTACCAACAATAAGATTCTTTTATTTTTCCTATCAAAAACAATAAGATTTTAGTTCATCTCATTGCTCAACTTCATATTCTTTTTGCGTTTTCCTGCAGCATCTTCACAGAAGAAAGGTTGGAACGATTAACAAAAGGTATTGGTCTTTTGGATTTAGAATCCCCAAAGGATAATAGAAATGATGAAAATTTAGAGGAAAATACAGAAGAAATTCCAGACACTGGATCACTAAATAGTAGAACAGCGGACATGGTAAATGGCACAGCAGAATTTTGTCAGACAAGCCTAAAAGATGATTCACCTGAGAGAGTTGTTGTTGTTCCAATTCATCCTGAAACCGAGATGGTCAGTTCCAAGATAAAATCTTGTGTGGCAAATACAGAAGTTTGTGAGGTCTATGCTGATGATTTCTCTACAAACAAGCCTGCTTTTGAAAGGCGATTACCAAATGCTGTTCTACCTCTCTTGCGTTACTATCAGTATGAAAGTTCTGATTCTTCCTCCAGGTATAACATTGTTATGCTTTTGTACCTTTAGGATTACTTATATGTATATTAATTTTTTTTTTTGAGTAGTGGAAGTTATCATTTTATCTCTTCCTTACTAATTCTTTGGAGCATAGATGTTGTACTTATGCCATTTAGAAGTGTTTTATGCAGTCTTCAGGGTTCTCCTAGTGAAGACAGGAATTTTAGGAGTGATGTCGATGATATAGAGACGGAAGAGGCATCTTTCTCCGGCCAAGACGATTCTGATCTCATTGATATTCTTGAATGGGCAAAGGTTTTCCTCCTTGGATATACCTAGATATGATTTCTAAGTTTTTTCATGCGAATCTTTGGTCTGACATTGCCTGGTGTCAATTTTTCCCCCATTTTTCTAGGCAAACGATCATGGATCACTGCAGATAATAAGTGAGTACTACCAGTTACATTGTCCTGCCAGAGGCTCCACAATTAGATTCCATCCTTTGGAGCACCTGCATCCCTTGGAATATTATAGACCAGATGAAACAGTTTTACATATTTGTGGCTCAACCATTGATTTGAGGTCCTGTAGTACAAGTCTGGAATTTGCTGAGGTAAACTGTGAAGATAGCGTTACAAACTTTTCCATCTTCAAGTGTGGTTGATTTGGGTTAACTTTTTCCTTTACAATGTCATTCTTCATAAACTACTCTGTGTTCCTGAAAATTCATTGTGTTGTTGGTTTCTATCAGGCGCACAGCGCACTCCTGGCAGAGGAGGAAGCAACTGCATTATCAGTATGGGCTATTGCATGCATATGTGGCTCCTTACGTCTTGAAAATGTTAGTTACTTTGGATCTGATTTCAAATTTATATTGGTTTCTCTTCCCCTTGGAAGTAGTTAACTACTTTAACAGCATTTATGGAGAAAGTTGAGGGTGCTATGTTGATTTCTTTTCTTTTTCTGAATTACATACAAGATGGTATATCTATCTACTCATGCTCGTAGTAGATTCTGAAATATCTTCTCCAATTATGAACTGATTGTTAAGCAGAATTTTTGCACGAGCAAATTACTCAACATTCAGACCTTGTTTAAAGTGGAAATCAATCTGAAAGCCTCCTCTCTATTTCTAATTATGAATTACTGTTGTCAGAGCAGAATGATATCTTCCATCTGGCATATCAGATGTTGCTTTTTTCAGTCAGAATGTATTCTACTGACGTCTTATGTCGATTATTGGTTGTATGTATGTACATAGATATTGTTGATTCTTATAGCTTATTGATTCTTTCACACTGCAGGTATTAGCAATGTTTGCAGGAGCACTGTTGGAGAAGCAAATTGTAATTATTTGTTCCAATTTGGTATGTAATATACATTCTATGTTTCAGTTTAGGTCTAAACTGTTGGAGTGATTATGAAAAGTTCATAATCCGCATACTTGTTTTGTCCATATGCTCTGATTATTTAGTTTCTTGACTCAATATCTATTATCTTTTCTACTGTCCAGGGTATCTTATCTGCTTCAGTGTTGTCCATTATCCCTCTAATTCGTCCCTACCAGTGGCAAAGCCTACTAATGCCAGTATGAGACTTTCCCATGATAAATTACTTCTTAAAGCCAATAATTGCATCTCTATTTTCATGTGAGAACTAAATCTGCATAAATTTTCCAGGTTTTACCAAGTGACATGATGGACTTTTTGGATGCACCTGTTCCGTACATAGTGAGTTCTCAATTTATTGACTGTTATACACTGTTTTGAAAAAAACTGTGGTTTATCTGGATTCGGAATTTCCTTCGTATAAATGCTCCGTACTGGGAACCTTTTCATGCTCTAACTTATTATTTGAAAGCCAATTTATTGAACTATTTACCATATACTTTAATCATCATTTGTTTGACTTCTCCAATTAATGTACCAAATATCCGAGCTTAATACCCCTCCTTCATAGAAAGTTAAAAACCATGTTCTGTATATTCATTTTTCCAGGGGAACTGTGATGACCCATGTATTTTGGTTTCTGTATCCATTGTCATCTGCTTTCTTTCTTCTAGATACTCGTAGTACTATATATGACATTTAATTGTTTACTAATAGTACTTCTCTTCCATAGGTTGGGGTGAAGAACAAAACACATGAAGTACAGTCCAAACTATCTAATGTAATTCTGGTTGATGCCAACAAGAACCAGGTCTGTTGTTTCTGAGCAATTTAAATTTTACCTTACTGCAACTCCAATATGCTCAGGCTAATTGTTGACCATATGCCTTGCAATAAACAAAGCATAAGTTTGTATATGTTATATTAACTATTTCTAGCAATATTTTTCTAGGTTGCATAGTTTATGAAACATATTTTTGAAGTTTTATTCTCAGTATAGCATTGTTATATTAGTGCATCTTGCGTTTAGTAGATTCTCTAGCTTCTGATGTATATTTAATGTTTTATTACAATGCAAGCAATACCCAGTTCAAACAGAAAAGAAAATAATAATTATGCTAGAATCTGATTTTTCTCCAATTGCATGATGATGCAATAGGTGAAGTCACCAACAATACCTCATTTGCCACAACATCGGGAATTATTTTCAGCATTAAGTCCTTATCATGCAAAGCTTGTGGGAGAGAGTTTTTTGGCTAGGAAAAGACCAGTGTATGAGTGCACAGATAGAACAGGTATTTTCTGCTTTTTTCTTTTTGTCGGAGTCAAATCA